>NC_036858.1:23833830-23844548 GCF_002910315.2 Salvelinus sp. IW2-2015
TCATTTTTGCCTTTGAAGCCCGCCATATTATCTCTCTCTCTTCTTCTCTCTCTTCTCTTCTCTCTCTCTCTCTCTCTCGGCTCTCGATGCCGTATATAGAACATTCACACAAGTTTATAGCACAGTAAGATTTCATTTTTTTGAACAGGTAATGTATTCAACAGTTTAAGCGACGGTCTGTATTCAGTATTCAGCCAGATCAGAACTGTTTTTGCTTTGAATTCTTCAGTACACTCTTAGAATTAGTGGGTGGATTCGAAGGAACCCTGGAGTTCCTCAAGGAACCATTGCAATGGTTCCATATTTGCCACACTTCGGTTAGTTCGAGGGGTTTCGTGGAGGAACTGAGCAATCGGGGGCGAAGGGCTTGTGTCAGGGAGGTTGACAAAAGAACCTGTTTGGTCACTTCTGACAGAGCTCACAGAGTTTCCTCTGTGGAGATGGGAGAACCTTCCCAGAAGGACAACCATCTCTGGCAAGCATTCCGACAGACGAAGCAACTCCTCAGTAAAAGGCACATGACAGCCACTTGGAGTTTACCAAAACGGCAACCTAAAGATCCCAGACTATGAGAAGACAGAGATTCTACTGGGTCTGGATAAGCGACCGAAGATTGAACTCCTTTTGGCTGAATGGCAAGAGTCACGTCCTGAGGAAATATGGCACCATCCCTACGGTGAAGCATGGCGGTGCACGCATCAATGGTGTGGGGTTGTTTTTCCAGCAGCAGGGACTGGGAGACTAGGTCAGGATTGAGGGAAATATGGAACTGAGCAAAGTAACAGGAGAGATCCTTGCCAACTCTGACAAGAGTTGAGAAGATCTGCAGAGAAAATGAGAGAAACTCCCAAAATACAGTGTGTGCCAAGCTTGTAAGAGTCATACCAAGAAGACTCGAGGTGTTAATCGCTGCCAAAAGGTGCTTCAACAAAGGTACCTGTGTAAAGGGTCTGAATACTTTATGTTAATGCAATATTTCGTGGTTTTTTTATTTTTTTATCATATGGTGCAAAATTATAAAAACCTGTTTTTGCTTTGTCATTTATGAGGCAATTGTGTGAGGATTGATGAGGGGAAAAAACGTGTAAGGCTGTAACGTAACAAAATGTGGAAAAAGTCAAGGGGTCTGAATACATTAACGAATGCACTATATAGTATGCCTATTATCTAGTGTATTTCATATAGTTATTTTTCCCTAGTAATACGTTGTTATTGATTATTGCATTTGTTTGGCTTTGAGTTTGTGCAAGAAAGGCATTTCACTGTACTGTGGCATGTGACATGAAAACCTGAAACTATTAAACCCCCTGAGCAATACATGTTAGAATCCTTCTGGGTTGCTAAGAGCTTTCTACACCCAGATTGTGCAATATTTGCCTATGATTCTTTTCCAATTATTCAAGCTCTGTAAATTGGTGTTGATCATTGCTAGTCACCATTTTCAGGTCTTGCCATAGATTTTCAAGCCAGATTTAAGTCAAACTGTAACTCGGCCACTCAGGAACATTCACTGTCTTCGAAAGCAACTCCAGTGTTAGATCAAGGCTTGTATTTTCGTTTTGTCCCTGCTGAAAGGTGAATTCATCTACTATGTCTGGTGGGAAGCAGACTGAACCATGTTATTCCTCTAGGATTTTGCCTGTGCTTAACTCCATTCTGTTTGTTTTTTTTATCCTGAAAAACACCCAGTCTTTAATGATTACAAACATGCCATTAACCATGATGCAACCACCACTATGCTTGAAAATATGGAGATTGTGTACTCGGTAATGTGTTGTATTGGAAAGTTAATTGCTTTGCCAAAATGTTTTGACGTATTACTTTAGTGCCTTGATTCAAAATTGGGAAAACTAGAAAACGGAACATAGAAAATGGGGAAACGTTGGTAGGTTTGATGGACAAAATGAACTGGCAACAGACAGAGAACAAATCTATAAATAGTCATTCAGTCTCTCAATTTGTTCAAACCCACACCATTCATTACCAGATTCAACTGAGGTCTAGCACTTGATGATTTGTACCAAATACAATGCTCTTAGTTTTAGAGATGTTCAGGACCAGTTTATTTCTGGCAACCATTCCAAAAACAGACTGCAAAATATTTGTTAACTTCTCTGGGATATGGTGGGGACGGTAGCGTCCCACTTGGCCAAAAGCCAGAAAAAATGTAGCGCGCCAAATTACAAATATATTACTAAAAAATCTATCTTTCATGAGATCACACATGAAAGACACAAAATTAAAGCTACACATGTTGTGAATCCAGCCAACATGTCTGATTTCAAAAAGGATTTACGGGGAAAAGCACACAAACAATTATGTTAGCTCAGTACATAGCCACAGAAAAACACAGCCCACTACAGTAGTCAGAAAAGCAGAAATAGAGATAAAAATGAATCACTAAACCTTTGATGATCTTCATCAGTGACACTCATAGGACGTATTGTTCGATAATTGTTCCGATAATGTTGCATATTTATATCCACAAATCTCGGTTTACATTGGCCAATGTTCAGAAATGCTCCAAAATATCCAGAGAAATTGCAGAGAGCCACGTCAAATAACAGAAATACTCATCATAAACTTTGATGAAAGATACATGTTTTACATATAATTAAAGATACACTTGTTCTTAATGGCAAGCACTGGTGTCAGAATTCAAATACTATTACGGTAAAAAGCAACACCATGCAATAAATCTGAGACGGCGCTACAAAATTTAACAAAATTTGCCGCATCTTGGACGGTCAACGAAATACCGAAATATAACATCATATAATATTCCTTACCTTTGGATCATCTTCATCAAGAATGCACTCCAGGAATCTAGTTCACAACAATAAATCGTTGTTTTGTTTCGATAAGTCCACTACTTATGTCCTAGCTAGCTCACTTTGCTAGCATGTTTAGTGCACATGTCAAAACCTCGGTGCAGATGCAGGCTGAACTCGGACGAAAACTTCAAAAGTTATATAAACAGGTCGAATAAACTGGTCAAACTAAGTAGAGAATCAATCTTCAGGATGTTGTTAATCATATATAATCCATAACGTTCCAACGGAGCATTTTCTTCAATGTCTGTAGAAGTTATGGAAACGCAAGGCGATATCATGAGGAAGCGCATGACCAGGAATGGCAATCTGCCAGATCACTGACTCATTACCCCTACTCATCCATCTCCCACAACACAGCAATAAGCTTCATTCCAACGTTCTACAGGACTGTTGACATCTAGTGGAAGGCGTAAGAAGTGCAAACAAAATCCATATCTTACAGGGAATTAAATACGGCGATGAAGTTTTGAACGTTGACCAAGTCCCAGAATTTCTACTTCCTGTTTGCATTTTTCTCAGGTTTTTGCCCGCCATATGAGTTCTGTTATACTCACAGAATCATTTCAAACAGTTTTTAGAAACTTCAGAGTGTTTTTAATATCCAATAGTATGTAATAATAATATTGCCAATATTAGCCATCTGAGACAGAGTAGGAAAGCGCAGTTCCTATGGGCAACGCAATTCATCACAAAGTGAAAATGCTGCTCCCTATAATCAAAGAAGTTAAATTGTTTAACTTGGGTCCAAACATTTCGGTAAGCCTTCACAAGCTTTCCACAAATAAGTTGGGTGAATTTTTGTCCATTCCTCCTGACAGACCTAGTGTTAACTGAGTCCAGGTTTGGTAGGCTTTTCCTAGCTCGCACACGCTTTTTCAGTTTTGGCCACAAATGTTCTATGGGATTGAGGTCAGGCTTTGTGATGGCCACTCCAATACCTTGACTGTGTTGTCCTTAAGCCATTTTGCCACAACTTTGGAAGTATGCTTGGGATCATTGTCCATTTGGAAGACCCATTTGCGACCAACGCTTTAACTTCCTGGTCTGATGTCTTGAGATGTTGATTCAATTTCCACATATTTTCTCACTCATGAAGCTATTACTTTTTGTGAAGTGCACCAGTCCTACTGCAGCAAAGCACCCCACAACATGATGCTGCCACCCCGTGCTTCCGGTTGGGATGGTGTTCTTCGGCTTGCAAGCCTCCCCTTTTTCCTCCAACATATCGATGGTCATTAATGGCCAAACAGTTGTATTTTTGTTTCATCAGACAGAGGACATTTCTCCAAAAAGTAACGATCTTTGTCCCATGTGCTGTAGTTCTGGCTTTTTTATGGCGGTTTTGGGAGGCAGTGGCTTCTTCCTTGCTGAGCGGCCTTTCAGGTTATGTCAATATAGGAACTCATTTACTGTGGATATAGATACTTTTGTTACCTGTTTCTCCGCATCTTCCACAAGGGTCCTTTGCTGTTGTTTCTGGATTGATTTGCACTTTTCGCCCAATTACATTCATCTTAGGAGACAGAACGCTTCTCCTTCCTAGCGGTATGCCGGCTGCGTGATTCCCAATGGTGTTTATACTTGCGTACTTATTGTTTGTGCAGATGAATCTGGACTCAGCGCGTTTGTAATTGGCTTCCCGAAGGATGAAAAAACCAAAGGACTGGTTGGAGGGTTAAATTTTTTTTCTGAGGTTTGGGCTGATTTCTTTTGGATTTTCCCATGATGTCAGAAAGGAGGCACTGAGTTTGGAAAGGTAGCCCTTGACATAGATTAACAGGTACACTCCAATTGCTAAAATTATTCATTAGCTATAGAATCTTTAAAGTCATGAAATTAATTTCCTGGAATTTCTCAAGCGTTTAAAGGCACGGTCCAACTTAGTGGATGTAAACTTCCTGACCCATCTGGAATATGTGATACAGTGAAAATTATAAGTGAAATAAATCTTTCTGGAAAACAATTTGTTGGAAAAATGAACTTGTTCATGCACAAAGTAGATTGTCCTACCGACTTGTCAAAACTATAGTTTTTCAAACCAACTCCACAAATTGCTTGTTAACAAAACGAGTCTTTAATGACTCCCAACCTAAGTGTATGTAAACTTTTCCGATTTCAACTGTAACTCTGAAATCCACGATTATCGCTTTTTCAACAACAGGTTATGGTAAATAATATCAAAGGCTGCCAACTGAAATCTTAAAAATACAAAGATGAAGTCCTGTGTGACAGTAGTTTTTTTGGAGGAACCTGCTTTTGGCTGATTCCCATTTGTGGTATCACAGGGTGGGGAAAAACAGAGTTGGGTGCTTGTGGAATCAGTGAAGGTAAGCCAGAAGTGGTCTTGTGATAATTGTTTGTGGTTTCTGCTGGTTTAATGGAGAAGGCGCTCTGCGTTAAACGAATGGGGGCAAGAAATGTGATTCAATTTATCCCAACATACTTTTCCTCCTCATGAAGCTATCTTTTTGTGAAGTGCACCAAGTCCTACTGCAGCAAAGCACCCCACAACATGATGCTGGCCACCCCGGCTTCACGGTTGGGATGGTGTTCTTCGGCTTCAAGCCTACCCCCTTTTTTCCACAAACATATCGACTGGTCATTAATGGCCAAACAGTTGTATTTTTGTTTCATCAGACCCAGAGGACATTTCTAGCACAAAAAAGTACGATCTTGTCCCATGTTGCTGTAGTCTGGCTTTTTATGGGCGGTTTTGGAGCAGTGGCTTCTTCCTTGCTGAAGCGGCCTTTCAGGTTATGTTCAATATAGGAACTCATTTTACTGTGGATATAGATACTTTTGTACTGTTTCCTCAGCATCTTCACAAGGTCCTTTGCTGTTGTTTCTGGGATTGATTTGCACTTTCGCACCAAATTACATTCATCTTCTAGGAGACAGAACGCTTCTCCTTCTAAGCGGTATGCCGGCTGCGTGATCCCATGGTGTTTATACTTGCGTACTATTGTTTTGTGCAGATGAATCTGGGTAACCTTCAGGCGTTTGGTAATTGCTCCCAAGGATGAACCAACTGGTGGAGGTCTACAAATTTTTTTTTCTTGAAGGTCTTGGCTGATTTCTTTTTGAGATTTTCCCATGATGTCAAGACAAAGAGGCACTGGAGTTTGAAGGTAGCCTTGACATGTTTACAGGTACACCTCCCAATTGATTAAAATTTATGTCCAATGTAGCGCCTAAGTCAGAATCTTCTAAAGTCCATGAAATAATTTTTCTGGATTTTTCACCAAAGCCGTTTTTAAAAGGCACGAGTCAACTTAGTGTATGTTAAACTTCTGAACCCACTGGGAATTGTGATACCAGTGGGAATTATAAGTGAAATAAATCTTTCTTGGAAACAATTGTTGGAAAAATGACTTGTCCAATGCACAAAGTAGATGTCCTAACCGACCGTTGTCAAACTATAGTTTTTTTCAACCACTCAATTTGCTTGTTAACAAACGAGATCTTCAATGAACTCCAACTAAGTGTATGTAAAAATTCCGATTTCACTGTAACTCTGAAATCCACGATATCGCTTTTCAACAACAGGTTATGGTAACTAATATCAAAGGCTGCACTGAAATCTTAAAAATACAAAGATGAGTTCTGTGACAGTAGTTTTTGGAGGACCCTTTGCCTTTGGGCTGATCCAGTTGTGGTATCGTGGTGGGTAAACAGAGTTGGGTGCTGTGAATCAGTTGAAGGTAACCAGAAAGTGGGTCTTGGTGGATAATTGTTTGTGTTTCTGCTGGTTAGATTGGAGAAGGGCTCTGCTTAAACGAATGGGGCAAGAAAATGTGAATTGGTTTTGTCTCAATTAAGGGCGCCATTGAAAGGAATGATTACTAGGGTAGCAGTACATTTAAAAGTTGACCCACTGAAGGGATTCCCGTTGTTTGTGATGCTCGTCATTAGGTGCAACGCAGACAGGGTGGCGTGAGTGGTAGGAAAAATAAAGAGTCATTGTCTGTTCTTTTGAGTTTTGATGTTGAGTCTTTGCCTGCACAAAGTGATGTTAGTGTATATATAGAGTTTATCCTATACAAACCTTTGTGCCGAAGTACTTAAGTTGTCCAGGTGTAAGTTATGGGCATGTGGTAGCAGTGTGTAAGGAGGGAGGTTCCTAGGTGTGATAACTGTGGCAGAAGGGCATGAGACAAAGGAATGTGTAGCATTGGGGAAGTAGTGTTTGTGTCTAATTGTAAGGTGGTGCCCACTTGGGGCTGGGGAGTCAGACAATGTCTGTGGTGGAGAGAGGCAGGTTGAGGTTTCCAGGGTTAGACTAGTCAGAAGTTTCATACTGCTGGGGCAGTGAAGAAATTAGAGGATGAGGGTCAACGGGGAGAGATCCCGGTGGAGTTGGTGTGAGTAGTAGATCTGATACAGTACAGAGGCCAACAAGTATGATATTTCAGTAAAGTTGGATTTTTAATCATTTATGGCAATGTGTTATCAACTGTAATCAGGGATGGAACAATAAGTGCAAGAAAATTGAGGTTGTGGTGGCAGCTGCAGAGAAGTTCTTGGGTGTGCGAGAACTTTGACATCAGAAGAGTTTACAGGGTGGTGTTTAAGTGGTGTGTTCCACTCCTTTCATGTTGTTGTCTCTGAGGTAGACTAAAAAGTTTAAACCTAAAGTATGTATGCCTGTGGAGTAGGGTGGTGTTATTTTAAATGATTATATGTATATATGAATTTTTAAATTATAGATTTTCTTTATTGTATTTTTGTGGTGAAGTTGTTGTGTTAGATGGAAGGGTATTTTGTTAATTTATTTTTTTCAAGCAAGTAATAAGGGAGTTTGTAACATTCCAGTCTAGGGGCTCCGATGTGCAAGCGGTGGTCTAATGCAGTGCTAGCTTGGCACTAGAGGATCGTTCAAGTCCAGGCTCTGTCGCAGCGGCCGTGGACCGGGTGACCACCTTGGGGCGGCCTCATAATTGGACCAGCGTCGGTCTGTGGGTTAGGGAGGGTTTGGCAGGCAGTAGTGCAGATGTGTACTGTCCATTGCGCTGTGACCTGTTGCGGGCTGGGCGCAAGGCACACTGACACAGTTCCAGGTGGTACGGTGTTCTTCACACATTCGGTGCAGCTGGCTTTCTGTGGTTAAGCCAGAGAGAACGTTGTGTAAAGAAGCAGTGGCGGCTTGGCTGGGTTGTGTTTTAAGGACGCACGGCTCTCCGGACCTGCGCTCTCCCGAGTCTTACGGGAGGTTTCAGCGAGTTTACAGCAGTTTCTACCACTTGGGAGAAAAAGGGTAAAAAAATAATATATAATAATAAAAAATAATATATTAAGTCCAGTTAGTAGATGGCGGTAATGAACATTTATTGGATCCAACCGCCATCAACCTCCAACAGAAAAAGAAGACGTGAAAACTCCAATCTCCTCAATGATTCAAGTAAGTACCCTGGAACTGACGTTTTAAAATTTGTACGGGAACTGACTGTTTTGTTCGTCTTATTATACCTTTGGATTGTATTGAATACCGCCCCAACTTAAATAAACAATTACTCTGCACAGATACATAATAACTAACAGAGAAATAAATTTTGCCTTTTAACTTAGATTTTTTGATGTCGTAGCTAGTTTTATCCTATCGCCAGTTGGTAGTATCCCTAGACATAGATACATAGCACGGTGTCAGAATCTAAATGTGATCTTTGCGCGTACAATGTTAATACACACAGTATCAATATAGAGCGTTTGCACTGAGATTTAATAAGGGAACCTCGGTGGGTTGCTCTTAGTATTTCATAACAATTCGACACAATAGTCTATAAATCTCTTGTCATAGATATGGTACTGGGCGGTAGTTCGCCTAGTAGATACAATTTTTCGATTTCCCTACACTGTAACACATTAGTATGGTTCGAATAACACACGTGAGATGTTAATGAATTAAAGCAGATAATAATCACAAAACATTTGAGTGTTAACTGTGAGGATTGTGCCTTTTGCTTTGGCACAAATATAACTGCAGTTCCCACGATAATGAAAATAAACGCATCCACAATGTATATCACTTTACTTGTATCAATGTGGGGGGGGGGGGGGGTGGATCTACTATATACACTGCCTCAAAATAAAAGGGAAACCTAAAATAACAATCTAGATCTGAATGAATTATATTCTTATTAAATATTTTTTTTTACATAGTTGAATGTCTGACAACCAAAATCACCCCAAAAATTATCCAAATGGAATCAATTTATCAACCATGGAGGTCTGGGATTTGAGTCACAACTCAAAATTAAAGTGGAAAACCACAACTACAGGCTGATCCAACTTTGATGTAATGTCCTTAAATCAAGTCAAAAATGAAGGCTCAGTAGTGTGTGGCCTCCACGGTGCTTGTAGACCCCCCTACAAAACGCCTGAGCATGCTCCTGAAGAAAGGTGGGCGGATGGTCCTCCTAAGGGATCTCCTCCCAGACCTGGACTAAAGCATCGCCAACTCCTAGACAGTCTGGTCAACGTGGCGTGGTGGATGGAAGTGAGACATGATGTCCAGATGGTTGCTCAAATTGGGATTCAGGGTCTGGGGATTAACGGGCGGGCCAGTTCCAATAGCATCAATGCCTTCCTCGTTGCCAGGACTGCTGACACACCCAGCGCACATGAGGTTAGCATTGTCTTGCATTAAGAGGAACCCAGGGCACCGCACAGCCATAATGGTCTCACAAGGGGTCTGAGGATCTCATTCGGTAAACCTAAATGGCAGTCAGGCTACCCTGGCGAGCCAATGGGGGCTGTGCGGACCCCAAAGAAATGCCACCGCCACAACCATGACTGACCATCCGCCAACCGGTCAGGCTGGAGGATGTTGCAGGCCAGCAGAACGTTCTCCACGGCGTCTCAGACTCTGTTCCCGTCTGTCACATGTGCTCAGTGTGGACCTGCTTTCATCTGTGAAGAGCCACAGGGCGCCAGTGGCGCCTTTGCCAATCTTGGTGTTCTCTGGCAAAATGCCAAACATCCTGCACGGTGGTTTGGGCTGGTAAACAACCCCCACCTGAAGGCTGCACTGAAATCTTAAAATACAAAGATGAGTCTGTGACAGTAGTTTTTGGAGGACCCTTGCCTTTTGGCTGATCCATTTGTGGTATCAGGGTGGGTGAAAACAGAGTTGGGTGCTGTGGAATCAGTGAAGGTAACCAGAAGTGGTCTTGTGATAATTGTTTGTGTTTCTGCTGGTTAGATGGAGAAGGCGCTCTGCGTTAAACGAATGGGGGMAAGAAATGTGAATTGTTTTGCTCTCAATTAAAGGGCGCCATTGAAAGGAATGATTACTAGGGTAGCAGTACATTTAAAAGTTGACCAACTGAAGGGGATTCCCGKTGTTTGTGATGCTCGTCATTAGGTGCAACGCAGACAGGGTGGCGTGAGTGGTGAAACAAAAGAGTCATTGTCTGTTCTTTTGAGTTTTGATGTTGAGTCTTTGCCTGACAAAGTGATGTTAGTGTATATATAAGTTATCCTATACAAGCTTTTGTGCCGAATACATTAAGTTGTTACAGGTGTCAAGCTTATGGGCATGTGGTAGCAGTGTGTAGGAGGGAGGTTCCTAGGTGTGATAACTGTGCAGAAGGGCATGAGACAAAGGAATGTGTAGCATTGGGGAAAGTAGTGTTATGTGTTAATTGTAGGGGTGCCCATGGGGCTGGGGATCAGAAATGTCCTGTGTGAGAGAGGCAGGTTGAGGTTTCCAGGGTTAGACTAGTGCAGAAGTTGTCATATGCTGGGGCAGTGAAGAAATTAGAGGATGATGGGTCAACGGGGAGAGATCCTGAGTGGAGTGGTGTGAGTAGTAGATCTGTACCAGTACAGAGGCCAACAAGTAATAGATATTTCAGTAAGATTGGATTTTTATCATTTATAGCAATG
>NC_036858.1:23847602-23853151 GCF_002910315.2 Salvelinus sp. IW2-2015
GCAATGGTTATCAACTGTAATCAGGGAATGGAACAATAGTGCAGAAAATTGAGGTGTGGTGGCAGCTGCAGAGAAGTTTGGGTGTGCGAGAACTTTGACATCAGAAGAGTTACAGGGTGTGTTTAGTGGTGTGTCACTCCTTTCATGTTTGTTTGTCTGAGGTAGCTAAAAGTTTAAACCTAAATATGTATGCTATGTGGAAGTAGGGTGTGTTATTTTAAATTTATATGTATATATGAATTTTTAATTGTTTTATATTGTATTTTTCTTTTTTGTTATTTTTTTTGGTGAGTTGTTGTGTTAGAATGGAAGGGTATTTGTTATTTATTTTTTTCAAGCAGTAATAAGGGAGTTGTAACATTCCAGTCTAGGGGCTACCATGTGCGCGGTGGTCTAATGCAGTGCTGCTGTGCACTAGAGGATCCTGGTTCAAGTCAGGCTCTTCGCAGCGGCGTGGACCGGGTGAACCTTGGGGCGGCTCATAATTGGCCAGCGTCGTTTGGGTTAGGGAGGGTTGGAGGCAGGGATGGTACTGTCCATTGCGCTTGTGACTTCTGTGGGGCTGGGCGCAAGGCACACTGACAGTTCAGGTGGTACGGTGTTCTTCACACATCGGTGCAGCTGGCTTTCTGGGTTAAGCAGGCGTTGTGTAAAGAAGCAGTGCGGCTTGGCTGGGTGTGTTTTCAAGGACGCACGGCTCTGACCTCGCTCTTCCCGAGTCTTACGGGAGTTGCAGCGAGTTTACAGCAGTTCTACCCTTGGGAGAAAGGGTAAAAAAATAATTATAATAATAAAAAATAAATATTAAGTCCAGTTAGTAGTGCGGTAATGGAACATTTATTGGATCAACGCCATCTAACCTCCAAATGAAAAAAGAAGACGTGAAACTCAATCTCTCAATGATTCAGTAAAGTACCTGGAACTGACGTTTTAATAATTTGTACGGGAACTGACTGTTGTGTTCGTCTTATTATACCTGTTGGTTGTATTGAATCCGCCCCAACTTAAATAAACAATTACTCTGCCGATACATAAAATCTACAGAAAATAAATATTTGCTTTTACTTAGATTTTTGATGTCGTAGCTAGTTTATTTCTGGCTTGGTGTATCCCATAGAAATATGATTACATAGCTACCAGGTGTCTAGCACATTCTAAACTGTGATTCTCTTTTGCTGTCGTTACAAATTGGTGTAAATACACACTAGTTCATACAATAATAATAGAGCTTTGTTTGCACTGAGATGTTAACTGAATTTGTGGTAAACCTAGCTTGGTGGTTGGTTGTAGCTTGCTTTTAGTAGTATCTACGACTAAAACGAGAATCATCGAGACACAAATAGATCTAAGATTATAAACTCCTCTATTTTTGTCATAGATATGGTACTGGGCGGTAGTTCGCCTAGTAATAAATTTTTCGATTCCCTACACTGTACACATTAGTAATGTTAGAATAAAACGTGAGATGTTAATTAATTAAAGCAGATAAATCACAAACATTTGAGTGTTAACTGTGAGGTATTTGCCTTGCTTTGGCACAATATAATGCAGTTCCCACGATAATGAAAATAAACGCATCCACATGTATATACTTTACTTGTATCATGTGGGGGGGGGGGGGGGGGGGGGGGGGGGGGGGGGGGGGGGGTGTGAATCTACTATATACAGTGCTCAAAAATAATAAGGGAAACTAAAATAACATCTAGATCTGTAATGAAGTATATTCTTATTAAATATTTTTTTTTTACATAGTTGAATTCTGACAACAAAATACCACAACTTTCAAATGGATCAAATTTATCACCATGGGATATCATAGTTGTTGTATCAACTTCAAGTCTGAATGGCATTAATGAAGCCTATGGATAGAGTAGAATATAATAACTTTATTGTGCCAAGGATGCAAGTTCTATATGAATGTACTGCAGTTATTATCATGCGTGAGATTCCCACATTGTAGCCTGTACATTGAATATATTAATTGATCATGTACTCTTCCTTGGCAAATAAAGGTGCAGTTCAGGTATGAATCTCTGAAGACATTATTTTTCAGTCATATCAAACTATTATTTGAATTATGCTGTGTCTGCATGTACAGTATGTATTACAATTATACACTTCAACAGTGTTTACCACTCCTACTCCTGGGACAAAAATGATTACACATTGTAACTATGCAATAGACTAGAAATATGATTGATTTGTAATTCATATATACAGACAAACCTATGCATATCTAACTCCCTTCATCTGCATTAATCTGAGGACACAGGATACTATTTCAACCAGTGGAGAATGTGAAACGCTTTATTGAAAGAAGTTCATTATCCAGGTGTTATAAATACAAGTTCAAGTTCAATCTGTACTTCAATGCACATATGGTGTGCATTATAAAACGAGGAAGAAAGACGAGGTGGGAGAGAGAGGTGTAGAAGACAGAAAGGGAAAGAGGTAAGAACAGCGGCAGACAACATGTGATTCATGAATTACAGTGCTGCCCTAAATTCTTTCAGTTCATCACAATTGCGGTGTCTCCTAACCAGCCTTGGGCCCCCAGTTGGCCCGAAGGTTATCTTAAGAGCGGGTGAGGTGGCGATGATGGGACTGGCCTCCTCTCTCAAATCAAAACATTTACATTTACATTTAAGTCATTTAGCAGACGCTCTTATCCAGAGCGACTTACAAGCGACTTATAAGCGACTTATGTTGACAAAACATGTCTGCAGCTGAGAGACAGATGGATAGAGAGAGAGCATGATTAAGCCTAGTTTTTTTATTCTAACACGGTCAGTCATCATAATCAGGAGGTGAAATGCAAAACTGACCTTGGATCATTAACTCTGGGACTACTACATCTCTGTCTGTATTTCAATGTAAAGCATCCCTTTAATACTTCCTGTTGACCGGACCAAGTGACATCTCACCTATGATCATGCTGTGCCCTCTGTCAGCCAGTTCAGATGTGGGAGTGGTTCACCAAAACAGCTGATATGACCTAGAGGATTTAGGGGGAGAGGGATGAAGTGAAGAAGAGAGACTGTTATTGTGTGTGTGTGTGTGTGTGTGTGTGTGTGTGTTGACACCATGAGCCACACACACACCACCACACACACACACACACACACACACCACACACACACACACACACCACCACACAACACACACACACACACACACACACACACACACACACACACACAACACACACACACACACACACACACCACACACACCACACACACACAACACCAGTCTGTACACTAAACCTTGGGGGACATACAATTCATTCCATCAATTCAAAAATCCTATTTTCCTAACCCCTAACCCTAAACCTAACCTAATCTAGACCCATACTCTTACCCTAACCCTCCTTAGCCCTAAACCCCTAACCAAAAACCTAAACTTTATCCTAACCTAAACCTAACCCTAGCTTCCTAACCCTAACCCTGTACAACTAACCTAATAGTTTAACTTAATTCTAACCCTAACACTAATTCTAACCTTAACCCTAACCCCTAGAAATAGCATTTGACCTTGTGGGACTAACAAAATGTCCCAGCGGGTCAACTTTTTTTCGTTAGTTTACTATTCTTTGTAGGACTTCTGCGCCCCACAGGATCAATTAAACACGTCCAACCCACCACCACACACACCACACACACCACACACACACACACACACACACACACACACACACACAACACACACACACACACACACAACACACACCACACACACACACACACACACACACAATAAACAGTCTCTCTTCTTCACTTCATCCCTCTCCCCCTAAATCCTCTAGTCATAATCAGCTGTTTGGTGACCACTCCCAATCTGAACTGCTGACAGAGGGCACTTGTATAAGTCAGACGACGTGGTAATTACTGCAGTTCTTCACTTCTACCAGCCCTGTTCGATATCTTCTAGACATAAGTTGTACCTAGCAGCGGAAATGTCTCTTACATTCAGCCCTAGACATAAGCCTAGGCCTATCACTTAGACGTCATCACTAACGGAATTCTGCACAGAGATCACGCCTCACTTTTCGTACCTATATTCCTCCTACTAGCTCGTGATTTCTCCCAAATATCTAGTAACAATATTACCCAAAAATCTTCTGATGAGGGGGCATCATACTCAGCTCCTTCAGCACTATATTCTATTGCTTTGCAGTATTGACACCATCTCTAAAGATGACAACTGTAGTGAGGTCCACGCCAAAGTGTCCGATTCAAAAGGTTTTACGACGAAACACACCAAACGATATGTTAGGTATGAGCCAAGTCACAAAAAGACAGAACGCATAGCCATTTTCCTGCAAGAGAGGAGTAACAAAAAGCAGAAATAGAACATATAATCATAACCTTTGATGATCTTCATCAATGACACTCATAGACTTCATGTTTCACAATACATGTATGTTTTTTTCGGGAAAAAGTCATATTATATCCAAAAATCAGAGTTTAGGCGGGACGCTACTCTCTCACTTGGCAAAAAGCTAGAAAATACTATGAAAATTACTATAAATCAAACTTTCAAATTACAATGAAAAGATACCAAAAAAACTACACTGGTTAGTGAATCAGCAACATGTCAGGAATCAAATAGTGCTTTTGGTGAAAGCAAACGATGCTATTATCTGAGGATAGCACCTATTGTAAAAAGAGAGATAAGCATATTTCAAGCCTGCAGGCGCAACACAAAACGACAGAAATAAAAAATAAATTCATGCCTGACGAGCTCTGTGTGTGCACTCCAATATGTCCCATAAACATCACAAATGGTCCTTTTGTTCGATTAATTCCGTCGATATATCCAAAATGTCAATTTATTGGTTATTGATCCAGATAAAACACAGGTTCCAACTTGCTCAAACGTAACGACAAAATATCTCAAAGGTTACCTGTAAACCTTCCCCAAAAAATGTCAAACTACTTTTGCAATAGAACTTTTAGGTACAACCTAAATAGGTACAACTTTATGGTATTTTTAACGTTTATAATTGATCAAATTGAAGACATGATATTTGTTCAATACAGGATTAAAACAACTATAGCAGCTTTCTGCTCACGCGCTTCTATCTACAGGAACACTTAATGTGACTCTCTTCAAGATGGCCGTACTTCTTCATTACACAAGGAATAACTCAACCAATTCTCAAGACTGTCGACATCCAGTGAACGGTAGGAACTGCAAACATTTACTTAAAATCTGGTTCCCAATGAAAATACATTAAAAAGAGAGTGACCTCAAATAAAAATAAATTGAATGGTTTTGTCCTCTGGGTTTTGCCTGCTAAATAAATTATGTATATCTCACAGACATGATTCAACAGTTTTAGAATTTCAGAGTGTTTTCTATCCAAATCTACTACTAATATGCATATCTTATCTTCTGGGGCTGACGTTAGCGGCAGTTAATTTGTGATGCTTTTCATCCAAAATTCGAAATGCTGCCCCTAGAAGTTAAGATAAGACTCATTGTAGGTCGAGATTAAATCTATGAACCTATCGTATGCCCGCCTCAACCCGACATAAGAGTCAATT
>NC_036858.1:23853593-23861990 GCF_002910315.2 Salvelinus sp. IW2-2015
CACTAAGTGGCTACAGAGTACTTTATGCTGAAAAACAGACACATGATGACAAACAATAGAAGATACTGTATGTGAAGCAGACACCTATCGGAGTGTACCTGAAACATTTAAATATAGAGGGCTGTGTCTCACCACTTGATTATTGCAAGGCTAACCCCCAGGGAAATCATGACTTGGCAGCAACAGATAAACACAGCCATTTTCACTGGACTATGTAGTGTAAATCTGAAAAATAGCAGCTGGCACCATAAGGGTTTTTTAATTAATGCATGTGAGACAGGTTCCATATACAACAAGGAAGGCAGAGATGGAGAAAAAGAACACAGAACAGTTTAATTACCTCTGGTTATGAACACTTTTGCCAGCAATAAAGCTTCCACGGCCTGTCCCTCGGACAGTGGCAATACACCTGGCAATATCTACATTTTCGACCCCTTGATCAGCTCGCTCTCTGAAAGTAAAGAAAACAGCTTATTTTTTATAGATATGAAAACTATAACTGAGATATGACCGTTCAATCTAAAGCAGCTGTAACGGCTGTCTTCGGGTGAAAGAGAGGAGGACCAAAGCGCAGCGTGGTACGTTTCCATATTTATTGGAATACTTTTTTAAACACGAACATAAACAATAWACAGACGAAAACCAAAGAAGCTACAGTCCTGAACATGGGAACACAAAATACATGAACACAGGAACAGGAACAATCACCCACAAACAAACAGTGAAAACAGGCTACCTTAATATGGTTCCCAATCAGAGACAATGACAAACACCTGCCTCTGATTGAGAACCATATTAGGCCAAACAACAAACCCAACATAGAAACACAAAACATAGAATGCCCACCCAGCTCACGTCCTGACCAACTAAACAAAGACTAAACAAAGGAAATAAGGTCAGGAACGTGACAGCAGCAGATGTCATTTTCAGGATACGTCAATACAGACCAGTGCTACTATCTTCGTAGGTGTCCGCTTTGACTTCCTTTGTGTCGGAAAAAATTTGCTTTCAGAACAATTATTTTGGATTGAAAATAAAAAAAGGTTTTGTTCTCGACAAAAAGACAGAAATGTACCTCCATAGCAAAACAATTTGCCTGTGAATAACCACACCTTCATACAAATGTGCTACTGTATGCAGAATTCTTGACGCACAACCAAAGATGCTGCCATATCCTGCCAGCACGCCCACAAGCGAGCCACTCAGGAGCAGAGTAATGATGCGTGGAAGAGGAAAGGAATGAGATGGGAACAATAATTTGTTGCAAGTTKGGGATGGGGGCTAATAGCTGAACAATAGACTACCTTTACTAAAGAATAGTCTAATAGATGAACAATAGACTATTCAACCTTTACTAAAAATAGTCTAATAGCCAAGCTAGGTGTGAAAAATCCCCCTCATACCACAGACCAGATTTGCCTTAACGACCAAGGGGTAGCTTGCTACTCAATGTAATAAACAAATTACTTTTCAAATAATTTACCTTACACGTCATGTTGGCTGACAATTTGTTAGCTACGCTGTCCTTACGAACCACATAGCATATCATTACAACAGTATGTGCCGGTATGTTAGCTAGCTAACTAACGTTAGTAGTTATACATCAAACTTGCCAGTATATTAACTATAGGCTATCTAACTACCCAACGTTTATTGACTTGATTATTCCCGTCATTCTTAGCTTAGCTAAATGGTATAGTCGTTGTGCTTTCTCAATGGACATTCGGGTGCTTTCGTAAATTCGCTCTGGCTATAGAACAATAGAAAGACAAAGGACAATAGAAAGAGTCAAAATTCACCAAAGGCTGGAAAGCGGCTTAACTTCTCTAGGGTATGTGGGACGGTAGCGTCCCACCTCGTCAACAGCCAGTGAAACTGCAGGGCGCCAAATTCAAAACAACAGAAATCCCATAATTAAAATTCCTCAAACATACAAGTATTTTACACCATTTTAAAGATACACTTGTTGTGAATCCAGCCAAAGTGTCCGATTTCAAAAAGGTTTTACGACGAAAGCACACCAAACGATTATGTTAGGTATGAGCCAAGTCACAGAAAAAGACAGAACGCATACAGCCATTTTCCTGCCAAAGAGAGGAGTAACAAAAAGCAGAAATAGAAATCAAATGAATCACTAACCTTTGATGATCTTCATCAGATGACACTCATAGGACTTCATGTTACACAATACATGTATGTTTTGTTCGGGAAAAGTTCATATTTATATCCAAAAATCAGAGTTTAGGCGGGACGCTACTCTCTCACTTGGCAAAAAGCCTGAGAAAATACTATGAAAATTACTATAGAATCAAACTTTCATTAAATCACACATGAAAGATACCAAATTAAAACTACACTGGTTGTGAATCCAGCCAACATGTCAGAATTCAAATATGCTTTTCGGTGAAAGCAAACGATGCTATTATCTGAGGATAGCACCATTGTAAACAAAGAGAGATAAGCATATTTCAAGCCTGCAGGCGCAACACAAAACGCAGAAATAAAAATATAATTCATGCCTTTGACGAGCTTCTGTTGTTGGCACTCCAATATGTCCCATAAACATCACAAATGGTCCTTTTGTTCGATTAATTCCGTCGATATATATCCAAAATGTCAATTTATTTGGTGAGTTTGATCCAGAAAAACACAGGTTCCAACTTGCTCAAACGTAACGACAAAATATCTCAAAGGTTACCTGTAAACTTTCCCAAAAAATGTCAAACTACTTTTGCAATAGGTATTACTTTTAGGTACAACCTAAATAGGTACAACTTTAGGTATTTTTTAACGTTAATAATTGATCAAATTGAAGACGGGATGATCTGTGTTCAATACAGGATTAAAACCAACTGTAGCCAGCTTTCTGCTCACGCGCTTCTATCTAACAGSACACTTAATGTGACTCTCTTTCAAGATGGCCGTACTTCTTCATTACACAAAGGAATAACCTCAACCAATTTCTCAAGACTGTCGACATCCAGTGGAAGCGGTAGGAACTGCAAACATGTCACTTAGAAATCTGGTTTCCCAATGAAAATACATTGAAAAGAGAGTGACCTCAAATAAAAATAAATCTGAATGGTTTGTCCTCTGGGTTTTGCCTGCTAAATAAGTTATGTTATACTCACAGACATGATTCAAACAGTTTTAGAATATTCAGAGTGTTTTCTATCCAAATCTACTACTAATATGCATATCTTATCTTCTGGGGATGAGTAGCTGGCAGTTTAATTTGGGCATGCTTTTCATCCAAAATTCCGAATGCTGCCCCTAGAAGTTAAGAACGTTGGCTAAACTGGAACACTAGCGCGAGCCCATAGCAAATTAATGGAATCAAACGTTTGCAGAGCCTGTTTTGACTTTGACTGGAGTGATGCTTAGAATTCCATAAAAAAATGTATCCCTTTTTATTTTACCACTACAATCTGTTCGTTGGACGAAACTGGAAAAAAACTACTTGTGTATTAACTTAACATCCGCASCTCGATGGTGACAACTGTGCTTATGTCTGCGTAATGAGAAAGTAGGGATAAAAAGTAGGGATAGGGATAAAAACTTCGGACTATTTCTGGTCTAGCGATCGATGACAAACGAGCTCGCTGCCGAGACCTATATAATTACAAAGAGGAGATTCTCCTGATAAAAATGGTGCCCGACTTGAAAAAAAAAATATATATACAGTGAGATATTTGGCGAAATAGACCGGCATGTCTCTCCATAGGAAAACACTGGGGTGAGCTAGGTGTTCCATAGACAAAAAGTATTTTGGGGCAAGCATTTGATGACAAGCTGCCCAGGCTTACATAATTAGAAAGAGGAGATTCTCATGATTWAAAATGGGGTCCGACTTGAAAAAAAAATCTAAATATACACATTGCGAGATATTTTGCAAAATAGACAGACATGCCTATATCTCCCCCATAGGAAACAATGGGAAGACCACAGAGTTCCAATATTATTTTTGTTGTTTACATTTTAACCATAAAACAACGTGAGCACGTCTCATTGCCAACAATACCGAAGCAGGCATTGTGCTGTTGAACAATAAGCTGGGAATAGAACGTTCGAAAGGCGAGTTGGTGCCACGGTGCTCAATAGAACTAATAGGAGCTGGCAGGGTGAAAAATGCACTAAAATAAGGCCTGTTTTTTTCCCCGATTACTTCAAAACGACGGCAAGCAGCTGGGAAATATGGTCATATTATGAAACTGGGCTCCTCGGCGGATGCAAGGAACTAGTTTTTATCAGAAAAGAACGTTGTTAAAAATGTCATGTGTCCAGCCTACTATCTACACGGATTTCAGAGCACTCTCGTCTGAGCATACCAGAGGGCAGAATAATTACTTTACGAGCACTCAACACCCACTGAATATGGCTGGTGTCAGTAAACGTTGGAAAAAAGCGTAATTACATTTATTCCAGCAGCACATTTACAGTCACCAACGCTCTGGTTAACACGAAAACTGCCTTACCAGCTCTGCTAGGGCGAGTAAAATGGTCAGAGTGGTCTCATTTGTGTCTGGAAGTAGCTAGCCAATGTTAGCCTGGGTGCTTGACTGCCGTTGTAAGTGCATTCTGTAGTACAGACATGGCCTGCTCTCCTTTATGTAAGAAATTAGGCACTTTCCCATGTTTACTACAGTATGTATTCTAGACTGCCACAGTAGCCTAATAAACAAATAACCACATTCCGTTAATGAAATAAAGAATTTAAAAAATACTTTTTCAAAATGCAGATGTTGATTTAGTTATGGATACATAGTGAATTACTATGGGAATAAAGATCACTGATTTACAGAAATATTGGTTGTCAAAGTTATCTAATGAAGGCAAACCATTTAGAATACAGTACTCCAATCCTGTAGCCTACATTCGACAATCACGTTATACAGCGCCATATTTTCCATTCCATCCTAACGGAAACCCTTAGGGTTTCATTTTTCTCTGAATTGGAACACCATAATATTAATCAAATTAATTAAACCAAATTTCTTAAAATCAATCCCATATACTATGTTATTACAAAAAAATGTTTTAAATTCTCTAGTATTGCCAATACGGAATACCATCAAATGCTTCTCAAAGATGCCCTCTGGTGGTCAAACTAACAATAACTTGCAGTAACAAAGAAAATATCTGAGAATTAAATGACGTGCCACAGAAGGCTGCAGCATCACGCAAGGTGTGCCACAGTATGACGCAACTTTTAAAGGAGGAACCACTGTATGATCACACATTTTGGTACTTTTTAAAAACTTTTTTGCTTTCTCATTCTTTATCTATTACATGTCTGCAATCCTGGCTCAGTTTTCTGATGGAAAACATCGAGATGACTGTATACAATTCAAATCTATTAGTGTGATTCACTTGAAAATGTCACGTCCTGACCATATAGAGCCTTTATTTCTTATGGTGGAGTAGGTCAGGGCGTGACTGGGGGTGTTCTAGTTTATTATTTCTATGTGGGGTTCTAGGTAAAATTTTCTATGTTCGTGATTTGTATGATTGAATTTTGTATTTTGAGTAAGTGTATGTAGCACCTCTGTAGTCACGGTTCGTTGTTAGTTTATTGTTTATGCTAAGTTTCACATTAATAAATTATGTGGAACTTAAACATTCGCTGCGCCTTGGTCCTTCTCAATGTCAAAAGACTGGAGGAGACCAGCCTCGAAGAAAAGCGGGCAGAGCTAGACAACGCTGTGTTCATGAGTGTGTGTTCTGAGGTCCAGCAATGGCCTGAAGGTATATTAGTTCTGAACAAAATAGTGCAAAAACTGAAACAGACAACCAGAAAAATCTCAAACCAAGTTTATTCTACCCACAAGCATATATTTATACCTTCCGACTAGGCGGGAGTTGCACCTTGCATTTCTAAGAAACACTCCTTCTCTGTTAGGCAGAAACACAATAGGTTCCTCTCACTGGTATTGTCATGGCCTGCCTAAGTCTAGGACCCTCATGGACGTGTGTGGTGGGTGTGTGTGTGTGTGTGTGTGTGTGTGTGTGTGTGTGTGTGGTGTGTGTGTGTGTGTGTGTGTGTGTGTGTGGTGTGTGTGTGTGTGTGTGTGTGTGTGTGTGTGGTGTGTGTGTGTGTGTGTGAAGTTTAAGTAAAAAAAAATTACAGGGGACAATGCACAATAATCAACGTTTCAGTAAAAGTGCCGGTTTTAGCCAGCCGGCTAATTTTCAACCGCAGTCCTGGGCAGTTATTAAAAACAATTACAATATAGACAATAGCAAACATAGAACAAGCAAGACATAGCAACATAGGACAAGCAAGACGTAGCATACAGACAGAGCAACATAGAACAAAAAGCAGCAAGACAAAATTCATAAAAGCAACAAAGTGTTTCCACACCTCACAAGTTACAGACAACAGACATGGAAAGCGGCAACACACAGCTAGGGACCATGTTCACAAATCTGATTGACCTTTAGCCATGTCTTCAAGCATTTTGTGAAAGTGTTGATATTGTGTGCAGTTATGTGTGTCTGATGGCAGTGTATTCCAGACATGGAGCTCTCACAGAAAAAAGCGGATTTTACTAAAGGTGATTTTCCTTAGGGGAACTATACAGTCACCTCTCATGGCGGACCTTGTGGATCTGCTGCCATATGTTTGGGTTTTCTGTTAACAAAAATACTGACTGGAGGGGAGCCAAGCATTTAGGATCTTGAATACAAGACATGCATCGGTGTATTGCACAAGAATTTTCCCAACTCAGGAGCTCATGCTTTCTGAGGATGTGACAGTGATGATGGCTATTGGCGCTTCCTATCAAGCACTTTGAGAGCCTGTTTGTAGACAGACTGAATAGTCTTACTGTTGACAGCAAGCTTGGCCCAACTAGTCAAGCAGTATGTTAAGTGGGGGAGTATCATAGATTTGAAGTACAGTTTTGCTACCTCTGTAGTCCAAACAATTTCGTATAAATCGGAAATTAGCTAGGTTGAATTTGGTTATTTGAATTACCTTTTTCACATGCTTTTTTAAAAGAGAGGTTGGAATCAAGTATGATGCCAAGGTACTTAAAATCAGATACCACCTGGAGCTTCTCCCCTGACACACAGACATCTGGCTCAGTAGCATCTGTTGCCCTTTTGTGAAGAACATGCAAACAGTTTTTTTCACATTGAGATGCAAACACGAGTCACTGAGCCACTTTGTAACCTGACCATTACAGTAGTGAGTTCTTGTGCAGCTTGTTGTTTGCTCTTTCCATGCACATATATCACTGTATCATCTGCATACATTTGAACTTCAGACCCAGTACAGACAGAAGGCAGATCATTAATGTACAGCTGAACAGGAGGGCCCCAGTATTGACCCTTGGAGCACGCCCACATCATAGCTAAGAGTGGCGACAGCTCATTGCTCACTCTGACACACTGAGTTCTGCCTTCAAGGTATGATTTCATCCATCTCAAGGCATCGGGGGAAAAGTTGAACTTGGACAATTTTGTGATGAGAATCTCATGGTTAACAGTATCAAAAGCCTTCCTTAGGTCCAGAAAACACAGCCCCAACAACGCCCCCTTTGTTCCATCTTGGACTTCACATTTTCCAGAAGAAAGCAGTTGGCCGTTTCTGTGGATGTGTTTCGCTCTGAAGCCAAACTGCATGGAGTGTAATGTGAAGGGCTGGTTGTTGAGGTGGGCAATCAGTTGTTCTGCTACACACTTTTCAACAACCTTTGACACCACAGGTAGTATACTAATGGGCCTGTAGTTACTCACGTCAGCAGGGTCGCCTGATTTAAAGATGGCCGTTATTATGCCGACTTCCATACACTTGGGAAATACCCCCAGACAATAGATGTGTTGGTGACCTTAGTAATGGGGCCAATGAGTGACTCTTTGTAGTTTTTAAGAAAGGTAGAGTCCATCCCAAACACATCTTTGGCTTTAGAGTTCTTTAGTGAGCTAATCACCTTGTCCACCTTTGACTCAGAAACCTCCCTTATGATGAAGACAGGTTGAGCATCATTTACTAGCACTGAGCCCAAGAAACCAGTGGAGGTTCTGTGTCAGTACCCTGACAGAGTCAATAAAGTAGGAATTAAAGGCTATTGCTATTTCGACTGCATCCTGTGTTAGATTGTTATTCACCATGATTTCTAGTCTTTTTCAGTGTTACTATGGTCTTTCCCTGTTAACTTTTTTAGATTCTCCCAGATCAGTTTAGAATTTCCCTTTGCTTCACCAATTATGTTAATAAAAAAGTTTGCCTTGCATGTCTGATTTCTTCATCACCTTATTTCTCAACATGGTAAACCTACGTTCTTCATGCTCTAATTTGGATCTTAGGGCTATTTTTAGATAATAATCTCGTTCTTTCATCAATTCCAGATTTCTCATTTAGCCAAGGAAGAGTGCTCTTTTGATCTCCGGTTT
>NC_036858.1:23863115-23949909 GCF_002910315.2 Salvelinus sp. IW2-2015
AACCATAGGACCATAGCACTCACCCACTTCCACAGCGGCGACGATCAGTGGACGAGGCCATCCACCGCTTTCCACTCCGGTGCGTATCGCTGGCTCGGTGATGTTGGGCCCAGGATTGAGTTGCACATCCCCGGAGAGCAGGAGGGTAGTGAACAGGTAGTTTAACAGTTTCCGATAAATGTTGGACTTGTGTTTGTTGCGCCTAAGCGGTTCAGTAGAATAAGGAGCGAGGTAGACTTGGCCATTATTCAGAACATTATGGTATGCTGTGTACTGTCCGCTCCCGTGGAACGGTGAACCAATGTGTTTGGTGTTGATATTCTCCAGTAGTAGACTGATTGTGTCATCCCAGCAAAGACGCACTGAGATTATCAGTAGAGCAGCTACATAACTGACAATCATGGCAGAGTACTGGAGATAAAACACATAATTGCACTTTAACTCTTTGCATGAGTTACTTAGCTGGGGTCGGCGTACACCTGATGGTTTAGATAAAATTACAGCATTCGAATGAGAAGCGGCACCTGCCGCACCACCCTGTCTTCCGTCCGCCATTTTTTGGGCTTAGCCCAAAGGTTCACCCGTGTGTGTGTGTGTGTGTGTGTGTGTGTGTGTGTGTGTGTGTGGGATAGGACTGTAGTCAGATGGTTTTCGGGGTGGGCCCCCTATGGCCCCCCTCCCAGCAGTGTCTTCTCTCCAACTGATGACCTTATCGAGTTGAGTTCCACATCCCTGGTCTGCCTTATCAGGAACTGAAACCAAACTGCTACCCTTTGCCTCCTTACTTAGAAATATGAATATTCAGCAATAACATGTTTGAACAGAATATGAACTTTCTGCACTTCCCCTCGTCTCACTCAGTAACTTTCCGTACCCAAAGTTCCTATTCACCCTTCATTGACACCTAACATAATGAGAGGAATAAGTATGTTTCAAGCCAGAATCCAACAGGTAGAAACATGAATGTTTCTGTCTCTCAACTTCATAATTGATTTGATGACAGTGGAGTCATGTTTGACACACACTTCAGGAGAGTCAGACGGGGCATCTCCAGAAGAAGCTTGAAGGGCTTTACCTCAGTGTGAAAGAGGAAACACTACTTCTACCATTTGACAGGTAAGCCCCAACAACAGTATGACCTCAAACACATTATTAATCAAGCAGTAAAAGTGATTTGTGAAAGAAAATTCATTAGTCATACACATCAGACCATGTTTATGATCAAATGTAGGCATGACTTATGTTATTCATTGATCTAACGCAAGACATTTCATTAAACTGAGAAATGTTATTAATTGATCTAACGCAAGACATTTCATTAAACTGAGAAATTACATGACCATAAACAACAGAGTATCTTGTGAGCCACAACTCTGCATGCCTTGTATAATGTTAACTACATGACGACAAATGCTTTAGAAATGAGTTTGCTTGCTTTGTACTCTTTGTTTGTGCCTCTATAGTAGCTCTAACTTATAGTCATGTAATATATCTGAATATACAGTCCATCTAATCACCCTTTTTATTTAGACGGCAACAAGAGGCGGCATCAGATTCAGAGAAATTGAGGACAAAGCACCCTTGACAGCTTCCATTGTTCAACTTCACGAGCAGCAGGCAGAGTTTAAGCTCCCCACAGGGGATGATCTGCTCAATACTGATAACTTTGTGTGGCCATGGGAGAGACTTGGCACCAGTAAATATATGATTGCAAAATATATCTATTGTGATTGAATGTTTACCTTCTACGTAGCTTGCAATCATTGCTGTTCTGTTATATACCTCTGAGTTTACAGCTCACAGGCAACAGCCATCTTGCCATCAAAAGGCAATCTTCAACAGACTGATGTTAGTGAACAGACTGCAGGAGGAAGAGAGGATCCTAGCTCAAGAGATGAATAATGCACTGGGAGCCTACAAGAGAAGCGGGAACTCTGGAGGCACTGTCCCAGCAGCTCAAGATCAGAGTAAGTTGAGGTTATTACTATTTTTGGACTGAACTTTTGTCTGCTTACAAATACCTCCACACATTTGTGTAATGTAATTGTAAATGTACTGCTTTACATGTGACTTTTAGGCAATGCAGTGAGTTTTAGAGGAGGGAAGAATGCCTTCTCTGCCACCTGAAGAGAAGATTAAGTGACTGACACAAGAAGGACCTCTTTACTGAGGAATTGGTGTTTCATTATTGTTATTGTATTTCTTTCAAGTTTTTCTATGCTGCCATGATTGGCTTTTTGTAATTTGAGTTTCAAAAGAGTCCTTTGTTCTCAATGGGCCTGCTAAAGTAAGGTCTAAATAAATGCATTAAGCACATGGTGTGTGTGTGTGTGTGTGTGTGTGTGTGTTGTGTGTGTGGTGTGTGGGTGTGTGTGTGTGTGTGTGTGTTTCAATTACATAGTATGAAGTTATTTTGATGTAATAAAGTGTTGGTGCAGACCCAATTCAGGAAGTACCCGTGCTAAGGATTATTCAATGCTGATCTGACCAATCAGAATCCACGCTTCAAGATTGTTTTGATCACGCAGACTGGGATATGTTCCGGGTAGCCTCCGAGAATAATATCTACGTACAGTGGGGCAAAAAACTTCAACTATGACAGACAAAATGAGAAGAAAAAAATCCAGAAAATCACATTGTAGGATTTTTAATGAATTTATTTGCAAATTATGGTGGAAAATAAGTATTTGGATTTTTTTTTCTCATTTTGTCTGTCATAGTTGAAGTGTACCTATGATGAAAATTACAGGCCTCTCTCATCTTTTTAAGTGGGAGAACTTGCACAATTGGTGGATGACTAAATACTTTTTTGCCCCACTGTATATACGGTGACTGAGTTTATCAAAAAGTGTATAGGAGATGTTGTACCTGCTGTGACTATTAAAATGGCAGCATTTGCGCAAAACTGAAAGTGCAAACATCGCATTTAACCATGGCAAGGTGACTGGGAATATGGCCGAATACAAAAAGTGTAGATATTCCCGCCGTAAGGCAATCAAACAGGCAAAACGTCAGAGACAAAGTGGAGRTTCAATTCAACGTCTCAGACACGAAACGTATGTGGCAGGGTCTACAGACAATCACGGACTACAAAGGGAAAACCAGCCTAGTCGCGGACACCAACATCTTTCTTCCAGAAAGTTAAACATCTTCGCCCGCTCTGAGGATAATACAACGCCATTGACGTGGCCCGCTATCGAGGACTGTGGGTTCTCCTTCTCCGTGGCTGACCTAAGACATTTAAACATGTTAACCCTCGCAAGGCTCCCGGCTCAGACGGCATCCCTAGCCGCAACCTCAGAGCATGCGCAGACCAGCTGGCTGGGGTGTTTACGGACATATTCAGTCTCTCCCTATCCCAGTCTACTGTCCCCACATGCTTCAAGATGTCCACTATTGTTCCTGTACCCAAGAAAGCAAAGGTAACTGAACTAAATGGCTATCGTCCTGTAGCACTCACTTCTGTCATGAAGTGCTTTGAGACTAGTCAAGCATATCACCTTACCTGACACCCTAGACCACTTCAATTTMCTTACCGCCCAAATAGATCCACAGATGATGCAATTGCCATCACACTGCKCTATCCCATCTGGATAAGAGGAATACCTATGTAAGAATGCTGTTCATTGACTGTAGCTCAGCATTCAACCCCATAGTAACCTCCAAGCTTATTATTAAGCTTGAGGCCCTGGGTCTGAACCCCGCCCTGCGGAACTGGGTCCTAGACTTACTGACGGTTTGCCCCCAGGCGGTGAAGGTAAGAAAAAACAACACTTTGCTGATACTCAACACTGGGGCCCCACAAGGATGCATGCTCAGCCCCCTCCTGTACTCCCTGTTCACCCATGACTGTGTGGCCTCGCACGCCTCCAACTCAATCAAGTTTGCAGATGACACAACAATAGTAGGCCTGATTACCAACACTGATAGGGAGAAGYTGAGGTCCCTGGGAGTGTGGTGCCAGGAAAATAGCCTTTCACCAGGGGTCTTTTCACAGTCCCCAAATCCAGAACAAATTCAAGAAAGTGTACAGTATTATATAGAGCCCTAATTGCATGGAACTTCCATCTCATATTGCTCAAATAAACAGCAAACCTGGTTTCAAAAAACAGATAAAGCAACACCTCGCAGCACAACGCCTCTCCCCTATTTGACCTAGAGAGTTTGTGTGTATGCCCTTTGTGAATTTAAGTACGGTCCCTCTAATTATTTCTCTCTATCTCCCTCCCCTCCTGGAGGACCCGAGCCCTGGGACCATGCCTCAGGTCTTCCTGGCCTGATGACTCCTTGCTGTCCCCAGTCCACCTGGTCGTAATGCTGCTCCAGTTTCAACTGTTCTGCCTGCGGCTATGGAACCCTGACCTGTTCACCGGCCATGTTCTGTTATAATCGCCACCTGGCACAGCCAGAAGAAGACTGGCCACCCCTCWTAGCCTGGTTCCTCTCTAGGTTTCTTCCTAGGTTCTGGCCTTTCTAGGGAGTTTTTCCTAGCCACCGTGCTTGTACATCTGCATTGCTTGCTGTTTGGGGTTTTAGGCTGGGTTTCTGTATAGCACTTTGTGACATCGGCTGATGTAAAAAGGGCTCCATAAATCAATTTGATCGATTGAGTTCGATGGTGTGGTTGTCAAGAGGTCAAGAACCTTGAGGATTTGGGCCTCCCGGGTGGCGCAGTGGTCTATCGCACTGCATCGCAGCGCTAGCTGTGCCACCAGAGTCTCTGGGTTCGCGCCCAGGCTCTGTCACAGCCGGCCGCGACCGGGAGGTCCGTGGGGCGACGCACAATTGGCCTAGTGTCATCCGGGTTAGGGAGGGTTTGGCCGGTAGGGATATCCTTGTCTCATCGCGCTCCAGCGACTCCTGTGGCTGGCCGGGCGCAGTGCGCGCTAACCAAGGGGGCCAGGTGCACGGTGTTTCCTCCGACACATTGGTGCGGCTGGCTTCCGGGTTGGAGGCGCGCTGTGTTAAGAAGCAGTGCTGCTTGGTTGGGTTGTGCTTCGGAGGACGCATGGCTTTCGACCTTCATCTCTCCCGAGCCCGTACGGGAGTTGTAGCGATGAGACAAGATAGTATTTACTAGAGATTGGATACCACGAAAATTGGGGAGAAAAGGGGGTAAAATATATATTTTTTTTAAATAAAAWAATAATAATAATAACCTTGAGGATTTAAAGACTCTCTCATGCTTCTCGAGCAGTTCAAGAATTGCCTTCACAGAAGGGTTGCGACCTACATTTATGAGCGCAAGGATCTCACTCTTGAAAAAGCTGCAGTTCTTGTAGATGGGTGTGTGTTGAGGTATAACTACCTTCACAAAACAAAGCACTCTACGCACCCTAAAAAGTKATCCAGAGAAGTCATCACCTACTGTAATGTTTCAATCCATTTGTACAGTTCACAAAGAACTGTTTTTTGCATCTGCCAGTGCATCTGCCATGAGAAAGGACGCATTGTCTCTGTGTCCTAAGTTGAAACAGTAAAATTTGAATAAAACATTTATTCTCTTGGGAGCACTCCAGCCCATCAAGTCTCTGGTTGGGACTGGTGTATCTCCTAAACAATATTTTGGATCAGATGTGTATGAACTCTTTGTTTCAGACGGGTTTGTGTCTCTGCAGAGTGGCGACGCTTTTAAGCAGCCGGTGAGGATACTGTGAGACACTAGTGTTGAGGATGTTAGCGATCCCACCATGGTTGATATGTCTGAGACATTTATGGGTGATCCTGATTTCGGTAAGTTGACCTCTCCTTTGAAAACCTCAAAGGTGAGCGAGTTTGTAGGACCGCTGAAGGGAGGGTCCCTACAGTTGACACTWTGATGTCTAGGAAGCAGCTGATTGCGTAACAGTAAAGATGTTTCCATAATTTTTGCTGAGATACGTCCAGAGGAGGAGTTTGATGAAGTTCGTGTGAGTTAGTTTTCACGGAGATGGTGTTCTAATGAGGGAATGGCATTCTCTCGCCACTTCTGGGCAAGCCGATTGGCCTAGTGTATCTAACTGTCATTCCAGTTATGCATCGACAAGAGTTAGATGTTGGCTCACGATGGTAGTATGGCAGGCCTTGCTTAACTTATTTTGGCCTGTTCTGAAACAGGATGTTGTGGCTTACTGTAAATCATGTAGCATTGGCCAGCGGACTGTTAAACTGAACAAAGCTGTACAGGTTGCACCTTTTTGGTCTATTTCTGCTTGGATGAGTCTTTCAGCAGGGTTCTGGTGGGCTGTGTTGGTMTCACGCCCTGGCCATAGAGAGGTTTTTATTCTCTATTTTGGTTAGGCCAGGGTGTGACTAGGGTGGGCATTCTAGTTTCTTTATTTGTATGTTTTCTAWTTCTTTGTTTTTGGCKGAGTGTGGTTCCCAATCAGAGGCAGCTGTCTAACGTCTCTGATTGGGAATCATACTTAGGTAGCCTTTTTCCCACCTGTGTTTTGTGGGTAGTTATTTTCTGTTTAGTATCTGTTTACCTGACAGAACTGTTCGCTTTCGTTTTTGTTACTTTGTTCGAGTGTTTTTGATATTAAATAAAATCATGAACACTTACCACGCTTTGGTCCACTATTCCTTACGACGACGAGCGTTACAGAACTACCCACCAAAAAAGGACCAAGCAGCGTGTTCAGCTCGTGTTTGGACATGTCAGAGGTCCTTTGAGCTTGCTGAGAGAGAGGTTGTTGCAGGGCAACACCTTAAACCACCATTGCAGGCTCGCTTTTCAGGATCTTAGCCTAAAGTGAAAAAAAATTATAATCTGGATTACATTGCCACATCAGAGCGCAGGAGAAAAGCTAGGCTGTGTCACATACGAGTACAAACCATACTTCACCCGCTACGATTGGGCGGCAAAGTCGGTGGAAACCGGTAGAGATGTTCTGCCTCTGGCCACTGCTGTCACCAATGGCTATAGTCTTCCTCAAGGGTATGAGGAAAACCCAATACACCCTGTGCCGGTTGGACAGTTGAGTAACTCGGAGATTCTAGAAAACCTTGATGTCTTTTTGGCACACTTGTCTCCAGAAGAAAAAGGTGACATTGTTGCACTGCTTTTAGAATATCAGGGTTTATTCTCGGATGTGCCAACCCAGACAAATGTACTAGAGCTGTCACAAAGGAATGACGCTGAATTTACGAAGCAGGTACAGGGAGAAAACATTTGAAATAAAACGGACATGGAACGAGACAGTATAACAGCATCAGCAAACAGGTAACAGACAAAAAACAATTAATGCATCAGCAGGGAACAGAGAAAGGGAACTGACAAACAGGTGATGAGTGAGTCTAGGTGAATCCAATATTGCTGATGCGCATGACGAGGGAAGGCAGGTGTGTGATGCAGGGCCCTCGAGACATGGGCGCTGGACAAGCCGGTTGGAGCGTGGGAGCCCAACGAACCGGCAGGAGCATGAGAGCCTGGCGATCCGGCTGAGGCATGGAAGCCAGACAATCTGGCTGAGGCAAGACGCCTGTCGATCCTGCTGCAGCGAGGGAGCCCGATGATCCGGTGGAGAGTGACGTGCGATGGGAAGCCACCGAGCCAACCGAGGCAAGGAAACCTCTCGAGCCAGCCAGGGCGTGAAAGCCCGACGGGCTGGCTTAGGCACCCRCGGTTCCATTGGCGACGGAATCCACCCCGACGTCACCAACAAAACATAAAAAACTCCTGGACTGGCTGGGCGAACAAGAACTGACGATTCGGCTGAGGCCCGACGTGGGATGCGCACCATCCGAGCCACCGGGGCAAGGAAACAGCTATGGTGTGGAAGCCCGACGAGCTGGCTAGGCAGCCCCGGTTCCATCGGTGGCGACCCAGAGCCAATGCCACCATACCAACCGGAATGCCAGTACCCCCTGATGCTTTGTGTGATGGCTGCTATATTCTGTCACATGGATGACGCTGGAGAGACGATGCAGGTATGGGGAGAAAACATTTAATATAGAATGGACATGGAACGAGACAGTAACAGCATCAGCAAACAGGTAACACAGACAAAAAAAAGTAATGCATCAGCAGGGAACAGAGCAGGGGAACTGACAAATATAGGGGAGGTAATAAACAGGTAATGAGTGAGTCCAGGTGAATCCAATATTGCTGATGCACGTGACGAGGGAAGGCAGGCTTGCGTAATTGATGGCAGGAGTGTGTGATGCAGGGCAGCCTGGCGCTCTCGCTCAATGCCGTTTCTAAGTCAGACTCATACCCTTTGCACAAGGTTGATGATTGTGTGGAACGTGTTGGCGCTGCTAAGTACGTTAGCAAGTTTCATCTGCTGAAGGCAGGTCCCTCTAACTGAGCGTGCCAAAGAGTTGTCTACTTTTGTCACTCCTGATGGTTTGTTTTCCAACCTTCCACTCTTGTTTGGGTTACGAAATGCCGGAGTAACGTTTCAAAGGCTCATGCACACCATGCTACGTGGCCTAGAAAATGCTGCAGAAGTCTGACCAGTCCTGGCAAAAGTGGAGGCCATCGATCAATAATAATAACTCTTACCAAAAATGTTTATCTTTAATTTACAAAATGTAGAATCTATGAGAATAGAAAGGTTCAGAAACGTCACAGCACAGTTGAAAAATATATGGCAAATAGAATACAAAACTGCATGGTGTTCCGAGATAAACTGGAGGGGTTGAGTGGAGCTGAAGGATGGGACTAAAAACAATCATAAGACAACTATTGTCAAATATACTGTGTCCATAAAATGTAGGTATAAGCTGTAAGTAGAAACCTAAGTTTTGTCCATTAGTTTACTCCAATAAGGGGAGGCTTGGTAGGGTTAGTGGAAATAATGTATGAAGATATATATTTTTTATATATGGGGGATTGGAAATGATGTAGACAATTACATTGATGGAAGCCACAATCTATCTGCAATAGTAACATTTAGTGGGCCCTCATGGTGGGTGTGTCTTAGGTTCCAGTTGTTGTTGCTAGTCAACTTTCAGTGGATACCCCCATGAGTGTCTTTTCAGAACTCCTCCTAAAACCCTGTCTGTTTCGTTTTGGCTGTTGGTCAGTTACTCTTAGTTCCCCTTTCTGTTTGAAGCGACAATTTTTGATTTTCTTGCTGGGCAACGTAACGAGTACAATGGTACTCTAATTCTACCCTAAACTTCACTAATCATGGAACTGTATGACAACGGTCCAGTCATCCTGAACCATGCTCCAGGTTTAAACTGCTATGTGTGGTCTGCGTTCCATAATGATTCAAATAGGCTACATGTCCCAAATTATTGCGCGTTGGCCTAATGTGATCCACTATTGCTAGCAACCTTCGGGTACAACTATGTGACAGAAGGTAAAGAAAATTGAATGATTTAAAATGTAGGCTACAAATGGAAGGATAACTAACAGTAAAGTGACAGTTATAAATGTATGTATGTATTACTGACGGTGGCTCCTGATAGTGGCTAATATTTTAACATGATACAAATTGTAAAATAAAGCCCCGGAATATACTTAATCTTCTAAAGTGCATAAATCAACTCGTCAGATTCTGTGCTACAGAAGCATATAGCTTGGGTCTCAGAATTTTATCCCTGCAAATTATGAGGGCATACAGTTAAAAACGGCACAGCTATTTATAGCCTACTTCAATGTGGAAAAGGGGTCACAATATGTCATATTGATATGATTATCAGTTTGCTTTCATATGACTGGTTTCCCATTTGTCTCCAGAGATCATAAGGGAAAATCATCTAAAAACAATTGCTATGTGTATTTACAATCTCTTCTCCAAACGGATTACTCATTTACCTAGCTCTTATCAAGGTATACATTACAGTGCATGGAGAATTCTGTTTTTTCTATCGGAAAAAAATAAAGTAGATGCTTTAACAGCTTGGAATCATCAGGTTCGCTCTACGTTATTCATGGTTTCCTTGCACGTGAAGGTGGAGTTATTAGGGAATTAAGATAAGGTCAGAATATGGCGTATCTGTCACAGGAGGCTGCTGAGGGGAGAATGGCACATAATACTGGCCAGAACGGCGCAAATGGAATGGCATCAAACACCAGGAAACCATGTATTGATACCATTCCAGTCATTACCACCATCCCGTTCTCCTTAATTACGGTGCCACCAACGTCCTGTGTTATCGGTACAGTCGTGGCCAAAAGTTGAGAATGACACAAATATACATTTTCACAATGTCTGCTGCCTCAGTTTGTATGATGGACATTTGCATATACTCCAGAATTTTATGTAGAGTGATCAGATGAATTGCAATTAATTGCAAAGTCCCTCGTTGCCATGCAAATGAACTGAATCCCCCAAAAACCTTTCCACTGCATTTCAGCCCTGCCACAAAAGGACCAGCTGACATCATGTCAGTGATTCTCTCATTAACACAGGTGTGAGTGTTGACGAGGACAAGGCTGGAGATCACTCTGTCATGCTGATTGAGTTCGAATAACAGACTGGAAGCTTCAAAAGGAGTCATTGTTTGGAATCATTGTTCTTCCTCTGTCAAACATGGTTACCTGCAAGGAAACATGTGCTGTCATCATTGCTTTGAACAAAAGTGCTTCACAGGCAAGGATATTGCTGCCAGTAAGATTTCACCTAAATCAACCATTTATCGGATCATCAAGAACTTCAAGGAGAGCGGTTCAATTGTTGTGAAGAAGGCTTCAGGGCGCCCAAGAAAGTCCACAAGCGCCAGGACCATCTCCTAAAGTTGATTCAGCTGCGGGATCGGGGCACCACCAGTACAGAGCTTGCTCAGGAATGGCAGCACGCACAGTGAGGCAAAGACTTTTGGAGGATGGCCTGGTGTCAAGAAGGGCAGCAAAGAAGCCACTTCTCTCCAGGAAAAACATCAGGGACAGACTGATATTCTGCAAAAGGTACAGGGATTGGACTGCTGAGGACTGGGGTAAAGTCATTTCCTCTGAGGAATCCCCTTTCCAATTGTTTGGGGCATACGGAAAAAAGCTTGCCCGGAGAAGACAAAGTGAGCGCTACCATCAGTCCTGTGTCATGCCAACAGTAAAGCATCCTGAGACCATTCATGTGTGGGGTTGCTTCTCAGCTAAGGGAGTGGGCTCACTCACAATTTTGCCTAAGAACACAGCCATGAATAAAGAATGGTACCAACACATCCTCCGAGAACATCTTCTCCCAACATCCAGGAACAGTTTGGTGACGAACAATGCCCTTTCCAGCATGATGGAGCACCTTGCAATAAGGCAAAAGTGATAAGTGGCTCAGGGAACAAAACATCGATATTTTGGGTCCAAGGCCAGGAAACTCTCCAGACCTTAATCCCATTGAGAATTTGTGGTCAATCCTCAAGAGGCGGTTGGARAAACAAAAACTCACAAATTCTGACAAACTCCAAGCATTGATTATGCAAGACTGGGCTGCCATRAGTCAGGATTTGGCCCAGAAGTTAATTGACAGCATGCCAGGGCGGATTGCAGAGGTTATGAAAAAGAAGGGTCAAATATTGACTCTTTGCATCAACTTCATGTAATTGTCAATAAAAGCCTTTGACACTTATGAAATGCTTGTAATTATACTTCAGTATTCCATAGTAACATCTGACAAATATCTAAAGTCTCTGAAGCAGCAAACTTTGTGGAAATTAATATTTGTGTCATTCTCAAAACTTTTGGCCACGACTGTAGACACACCTCCATTTCTTTGATATCCATCTCATACGTGTACCTTTCTGACACTGGCCCATGCTTAAATGGAAGAAGTTTGGAACCACCAAGCTGGCCGCCCAGCCAAACTGAGCAATCGGGGAGAGGGGCCTTGGTCAGGGAGGTGACCAAGAACCCGATGGTCAATGACAGAGCTCCAGAGTTCCTCTGTGGAGATGGGAGAACCTTCCAGAAGGACAACCATCTCTGCAACACTCCACCAATCAGGCCTTTATGGTAGTGCCCAGACGGAAGCCACTCCTCAGTAAAAGGCATATGACAGCCCGCTTGGAGTTTGCCAAAAGGCACCTAAAGGACTCTGACCATGAGAAACAAGATTCTCTGGTCTGATGAAACCAAGATTGAACTCTTTGGCCTGAATGCCAAGCGTCACGTCTGGAGGAAACCTGGGACCATCCCTACGGTGAAGCGTGGTGGCAGCATCATACTGTGGGGACTGGGAGACTGGTCAGGATCCAGGGAAAGATGAATGAAGCAAAGTACAGAGCGATCCTTGATGAAAACCTGCTCAGGACCTCAGACTGGGGTGAAGGTTCACCTTCCAAAAGGACAACAACCCTAAGCACACAGCCAAGACAATGCAGGTGTGACTTCGGGACAACTCTCTGAATGTCTGTGAGTGGCCCAGCCAGAGCCCGCACTTGAACCCAATCATACATCTCTGGAGAGACGTGAAAATACTGTAGCTGTGCAGCAACACTCCCCATCCAACCTGACAGAGCTTGAGAGGATCTGCAGAGAAGAATGGGACAAACTCCCCAAATACAGGTGTTTCAAGCTTGTAGCGTCATACCCAAGAAGACTCAAAGCTGTAATCACTGCCAAAGTTGCTTCAACAAAGTACTGAGTAAAGGGTCTGTATACTTACGTAAGAGTTTTGTTAATACATTTGCAAAAATGTCTAAACCTGTTTTTGCTTTGTCATTATGGGGTATTGTGTGTAGATTGATGAGGAGAAAAAACGATTTAATACATTTTTGAATCAGGCTGTAACATAACACAATGTGGAAAAAGTCAAGGGGTCTGAATACCTTCCGAATGCACTGTATATAACAGTTGACCAATGGGACTGCTGTATGGTCTATCCGTCATATCTGCATGCACAAACGTACCATTGATCTTCTCTTTGTATTGAAGAGAAGATCATGACTGTTTCAACGCTGGGTCAATGGCTATAGAAGGAAGGGAGGGCTCTAGTTGTTTTAGGGTTTGCAAGGCACCGTGTCTGGTTCTTCATGGAAGGGTAAACAAATCGAKTGTTTGTGGGTGAGTGCATGTGTGTGGTTTGTTGCCCATTGGGGTCCTCCATTACATTTGCTAATGGCACAATTGTGACGTAGCAGTTGTAATTCAGAAGACTAAAAGGCCTTACAATTTCATCAGCTGCGGTTTTTGGTATGACTTGAGAAAACTCACAAATGGAAACACAAGACATAGGTGTAGAACTATACAGTTTGAAGTAAAATAATAATCTCCATGAAAATATACTGAACAAAAATATAAACGCAACATGTAAAGTGTTGGTCCCATGAGCTAAAATCCAAAATCCCTGAAATTTTCCATATGCATAAAAATATTATTTCTCGCAATGTTTTTGCACAAATGTTGTGTTCATTTCTCTAACGCGCCTCCAACTTCGTTTTAGAGAATTTGGCAGTAAGTCTTCCCGGCCTCACAATCGCAGATCACGTGTAACCACGCCAGCCCAGGATCTCTACATCTAGCTTCTTCACTTGCGGTATCGTCTGTCTCCAGCCAACTGGCCAGCTGATCAAACTGTCAGAAACCATCTCAAGGGAGCTCATCTGCGTYTTCGTTGTCCTCCCCAGGGTCTTGACCTGATTGCAGGTCGGCATCGTAACCGACTTCAGTGGGAAAATGCTCACCTTCATTGGGCGCTGGCTTGCTGCACGAAGTGTGCTCTTTACGGATGTATCCCGGATTGAACTGTATCAGGCAGATGGCAGACAGGATGTATGGCGTCGTGTGGGAGAGCGGTTTGCTGATGACAACGTTGTGAACAGAGTGCCCCATGGTGGTGGCGTTATGGTATGGGCAGGCATAAGCTACGGACAACGAACACAATTGCATTTTATCGTTGGCAATTTGAATGCACAGAGATGCCTTGACGAGATTCTAAGGCCCATTGTCGTGCCATTCAGCCACTATCATCTCATGTTTCAGCATGACAATACACAAGCCCCAGGATCTTTACACAATTCCTGGAAGCTATAAATGTCCCAGTTCTTCCATGGCCTGCATACTCACCAGACATGTCACCCATTGAGCATGTCTTGGATGCTCTGGATCAACGTGTACAAAAGCGTATTCCGGTATCCAGCAACTTCGCACAGCCATTGAAGAGTGGGACAACATTCCACAGGCCACAATCAACAGCCTGATCAACTCTATGCAAAGGAGATGTTGCGCTGCATGAGGCAATTGGTGGTCACAACAGATACTGACTGGTTTTCTGATCCACGCCCATATCTTTTTTTTTTAAGGTATCTGTGACCAACAGATGCACATCTTTATTCCCAGTCATGTGAAATACATAGATTAGGGCCTAATGGATTTATTTCAATTGACTTATTTCCTTATGAACTAACTCAGTAAAATCTTTTGAAATTGTTGCATGTTGCGTTTCATATTTTTGTTCAGTCAGTCAGCACCTAAATAGAGTGCCTTCAGAAAGTATTCATACCCCTTGACTTATTCCACATTTTGTTGTTACAGCCTGATTTCAAAATGGATTCAATATGTTTCACAACTTCTACTCACAATACACCATAATGATAAACATGTTTTTATAAATGCTTGCACATTTATTGAATATGAAATAAAGATATCTACATTTACATAATTATTCAGACACCTAAGTCAATACATGTTAGAATCTTTGTGGGCAAGTCTCGGAGCTTCTAGTTCTGTCAAGTTGGTTGTTGATCATAGCCATTTTCAAGTCTTGCCATAGATTTTCAAGCAGGTTTAAGTCAAAACTGTAACTAGGCCACTCAGGAACAGTGTTAATTTGGCCTTGTGTTTTAGGTTATTTTCCTGCTGAAAAATGAATTTGTCTCCCATTGTCTGTTGAAAAGCAGACGAAGCCAGGTTTTCCTTTAGGATTTTGCCTGTGCTTAGCTCTATTACGTTTATATTTTATCCATAACTACCTAGTCCTTGCCAATGACAAGCATACCCACAACATGATGCAGCCTCCACCATGCTTAAAAATATAAAGAGTGGTACTCAGTGATGTGTTTTTATTTGCCCCAAACATAATGTTTGTATTCAGGACATAAAGTAAATTTCTTTGCCACGTTTTTTTGCACACTGCCAATATCCCTCAAAGCTCATAATTTAAGCTTGAGGCCCTGGGTCTGAACCCTGCCCTGTCCAACTYGGTCCTGGACTTCCTGAAGGCCCGCCCCAGGTGGAGAAGGTAGGAAACAACAACTCTACTTCGCTGATCCTCAACACTGGGGCCCCACAAGGATGCATTCTCTGCCCCCTCCGGTACTCCCTGTTCACCAATGATTGCATGGCTACGGACGCCTCCAACTCAATCATCAAGTTTGCAGAAGACACAACCTGATTACCAACAATGACGAGACAGCCTACAGGGAGGAGGTGAGGGCCCTGTGAGTGTGGTGCCAGGAAAATAACCTCTCACCCAACAAAACAAAGGAGAGGTAGCACCCCCCCTATCAGGAGGGGGCTGAGCATGCATCCTTGTGTGGCCCCAGTGTTGAGGATTCACAACCTTCTTAAGAATACATTTCTTCTTAACTGGCATTTTTACTATAGACCTAAGAAGAAAGTTAAGCAAAGTTGCTATTCCTCAATAAAGTTATTGGAAATGTTCTTAAGGTTTATCTTACATTTCTTCCTTAGAAAAAAGTTAAGAAGAAATGGAATTCTTGAAAATAATGCTTTAGGATTTCTTCTTGGAATTTTACTTAACTTTAGAACAGCTAAACCCTCGCCTTGAGACGAATGGGTACTTTTGTAACCAATAATGTTTTCTTGCGCCACAGAAACAGTTGGCTACCGGATATTTAAATACAGCAAGAATACAAATTTAACACACATTATCTAGCTAGCTAGTAATTAACAATATATTACAATATTCTAGATGTGTTAAATAGCTAGCACTAACTCGTCAATTTGCAAAGAAGAACTTGGCGAACTTAGCTAATGACGTTAACGTTAGCTATGTTAGCTATAATGTCTTTACATGTTAGCTAGCTAATGTAGCTAACTAACTTACCAGTCGCGCAGTCCCTCTACCACCATCTCTATGATGGATGACACCTTCTCCTCAAGCTGGTCCACATGAATGGTCTCAGCTCCATTCTTCTTAGCAGCCGACTTGATGTCGGAACACTTCTTTTTTACTTGGTGCACTGTCCCTCGGCCATTCTCGCCCATCCTCTCTTTTTGGTCTCTGCAGTGAATCTGCAGTTATCAAGTCTCTAATGCCACATAAGAAGATATTTAGTTCTTAAGAATAATATTTATGAATTCCTAAGAACATTTTGAGGAATTGCATTTCCGAACTAATTAACTAATTTTTTTGTTAAGCAGATCCTTACATTTTTTCGGAAGTAATGTTTCATGAATGGCCCCAGGACCCAGTTGCACAGGGCAGGGTTCAGACCCAGGGCCTCAAGCTTAAATTATGAGCTTTGAGGGAACTGTGGTGTTGAATGCCAAACTATAGTCAATGAACAGCATTCTTACATAGGTATTCCTCTTGTCCAGATGGGATAAGGCAGTGTGCAATGCGATGGCGATTGCATTGTCTGTGTACCTATTGGGGCGGTTAGCAAATTGAAGTGGGTCTAGGGTGACAGGTAAGGTGGTGGTGATATGATCCTTGACTAGTCTCTCAAAGCACTTCATGATGACAGAAGTCAGTGCTACGAGGCGATAGTCATTTAGTTCAGTTACCTTTGCTGTATTGTGCAAAGTTGTCATCAAGGCAAAGGGTGGCTACTTTGAAGAATCTTAAATAAACTATAAACTATATAAACTATATATAAACTATATATTTTGATCTGTTGAACAGTTTTTGTGGTTACTACATGATTCCATATGTGTTATTTCATAGTTTTGATGTCTTCACTATTATTCTATAATGTAGAAAATAGTATACTTATCAGCAAACTCAACAGCCTTGGTATCTCAAATGACTGCATCGCCTGGTTCACCAACTACTTCTCAGACAGAGTTCAGTGTGTCAAATTGGCGGGCCTGTTGTCCGGACCTCTGGCAGTCTCTATGGGTGTGCCACAGGGTTCAATTTTCAGGCCAACTCTTTTCTCTGTATACATCAATGATGTCGCTCTTGCTGCTGGTGATTCTCTGATCCACCTCTACGCAGACGACACCATTCTGTATACTTCTGGCCCTTCTTTGGACACTGTGTTAACTAACCTCCAGACGAGCTTCAAAGCCATACAACTCTCCTTCCGTGGCCTCCAACTGCTCTTAAATGCAAGTAAAACTAAATGCATGCTCTTCAAGCTGCCTCACTGTCCGCCCGTCCAGCGTCACTACTCTGGAAAATTACATATACCTAGGTGTCTGGTTTGACAGTAAACTCTCCTTCCAGGACTCACATTAAGCATCTCCGATCCAAAATTAAATCTAGAATCGGCTTCCTATTTCGCAACAAAGCATCCTTCACTCATTCTGCCAAACATACCCTCGTAAAACTGACTATCCTACCGATCCTTGACTTCGGCAATGTCATTTACAAAACAGCCTCCAAAACTCTACTCAGCAAATTGGATGCAGTCTATCACAGTGCCATCTGTTTTGTCACCAAAGCCCCATATACTACCCACCACTGCGACCTGTATGCTCTCGTTGGCTGGCCCTTGCTTCAAATTCATCGCCAAACCCACTGGCTCCAGGTCATCTATACGTTTTGCTAGGTAAAGCCCCACCTTATCTCAGCTCACTGGTCACCATAGCAGCACCCACCCGTAGCACGTGCTCCAGCAGGTATATTTCACTGGTCACCCCCAAAACCTATTCCTCCTTTCCTCCCATTTCTCTGCTGCCATTGACTGGAACGAATTGCAAAAATCACTGAAGCTGGAGACTCATATATCCCTCACTAGCTTTAAGCATCAGCTGTCAGAGCAGCTCACAGATCACTGCACCTGTACATAGCCCATCCAACTACCTCATCTCCATATTGTTATTTATTTTTTTGCTCTTTTGCACCCCAGTGTGTCTACTTGCACATTCATCTTCTGCACATTATCACTCCAGTATTTAATTGCTAAATTTTAATTACTTCGCCACTACATCCTATTTATTGCTTTACCTCCCTAATCTTACTTCATTTGCACACACTGTATCTAGATGGTTTTCCTATTGTGTTATTGACTGTACGTTTGTTTATTCCATGTGTAACTCTGTGTTGTTGTTTGTGTCGCATTGCTTTGCTCTATCTTGGCCAGGTCGCAGTTGTAAWTGAGAACTTGTTCTCAATTGGCTTTCCTGGTTAAATGAAGGTGAAAGAAAATAAAAAATTAAAGGAAAATTAAAGGAAAAACATTTGAATGAGTAGGTGTGTCCATACTTTTGACTGGTAACTTTTGTACATACTTTGTTCAACTAAGTGTAGACGTAGCCTATGACAAATTATTTGAAATGAAATGAACAGTGAAATTATGTAAACACATGACTATAGAAAGACAAAGGAATAACGTAAGGCAAGTTTAAAATAGAAGAAAATGAAAAAGGGACTATAGAAACAAGGAAGAGTGAATCAGCAGTTAGTGAGGCGTTTGCACATGCTCAAATGCTTCATTGTGTGTGTGGGTTTGCCCCCAGCTTTGTCAGGCTGACTGTTTTTATAATCCAAATGATTGATTGCCATAACAATGCCATGGTGATAGACGTGGGATATAAATCACGGTGTATAACCCTCCTCCTACATACATCCCTTTTTCCAAGCTAACAAGCAGCCCAGTGTTTCTCTCAATACTATGGCTGCTCATTTAACATAGGCGTACATTCAAAAAAAGGTCTCTTTCTCCCAGTCAATTTCAAATATGTTTCAAAGTTCTCCCTCTCTCTCGCTCTCTCCCCTGAAAGCCTAGGTACTGTTTCTTCTTTCCCAGGGTAATTGCGTGTTGCTGATTCTTTTGAGGGCAGGTAAAGAGAATGCATCTGAATGTCTTGGCCTGCGTTCCAAATGCCACCCATTTCCCTATATGGTGCACAGCTTTTGATCTGAGCCCTATGGCTCGGCCTATGGGCCTTGGTCAAAAGTAGTGCACTATAAAGGGAATAGGGTGCAATTTGGGACACACACCTACTCTATACAGTAGGGAGGAGGTAATTAAAGAAAAGCGTTCCCTCACTACCTACCTGCCCGCCCTGCTCCAACAGAAACCCGCTCTGTCTTGCCCAGGCAAGAGAGGTAATTACAGTTTGACTTAAATGCTCACCTTCAAGCTCTTCACTTCATTKTCTCTCTCTCCATCTCTCCCTTTCTTGCCAAGAYTCAAGATGTGTAACTTTGTGGATTGTTACTTTTTAAAATCATAGACAATAAAGGGTTGGGAGAGATCAATACAGTAGTTCTGACATGTAAACAAGCAAACAGTGCAAGCAGCGCTGGAAGCTATGCTTAGAGATAACCTTTACATTTATTTTAAGGTTATTAATAAGATCCATCTTTAGGGCTCCTGAGTGCTGCAGCAGTCTAAGGCACTGCATCTCAGTGTTAGAGGTCTCACTACAGACCCTGGTTCGATTCCAGGCTGTACCACAACCAGCCTTGATTGGGCGTCAAACAATTGGCTCAGCGTCGTCCGGGTTAGGGTTTGGCCYGGGTAGGCCGTCATTGTAAATAAGAATTTGTTCTTAACTGACTTGCCTACTTAAATAAAGGTTAAATATGACGACTACATACAGTGGGGYGAACAAGTATTTGATACACTGCCGATTTTGAAGGTTTTCCTACTTACAAAGCATGTAGAGGTCTGTAATTTTTATCATAGGTACACTTCAACTGTGAGAGACGGAATCTAAAACAAAAATCCAGAAAATCACATTGTATGATTTTTAAGTAATTAAATTGCATTTTATTGCCCGTAAGCATATAATGAATTTGAGTGACATCGCGAGAAATAGAACCAGCATACTTAATATTGTGGAGGCAAGAACCTGTTCTGTTTGCAATTACAAAGATATCGTTTCCTGTAGTTATTGACCAGGTACACACTGCAGCAGGGATTTTGGCCCATCCTCCATACATACCTTCTCCAGTCCTTCAGGTTTCGGGGCTGTCGGTGGGCAATACGGACGTTCAGCTCCCTCCAAAGATTTTCTATTGGGTTCAGGTCTGGAGACTGGCTAGGCCACTCCAGGACCTTGAGATGCTTCTTACGGAGCCACTCCTTAGTTGCCCTGGCTGTGTGTTTCGGGTCGTTGTCATGCTGGAAGATCCAGCCACGACCCATCTCAATGCTCTTACTGAGGAAGGAGGTTTTTGGCCAATCTCGCGATACATGGCCCCATCCATCTCCCCTCAATACGGTGCAGTCGTCCTGTCCCCTTTGCAGAAAAGCATCCCAAAGAATTATGTTTCCACCTCCATGCTTCACGGTTGGGAGGGTGTTCTTGGGTGTACTCAACTTTCTTCTTCCTCCAAACACGGCGAGTGGATTTAGACCAAAAAGCTCTATTTTTGTCTCATCAGACACATGACCTTCTCCCATTCCTCCTCTGGATCATCCAGATGGTCATTGCAAACTTCAGACGGGCCTGGACATGCGCTGGCTTGAGCAGGGGGACCTTGCGTGCGCTGCAGGATATCAAATCGACAGCGTAGTGTGTTACTAATGGTTTTCTTTGAGACTGTGGTCCCCAGCTCTCTTCAGGTCATTGACCAGGTCCTGCCGTGTAGTTTGGCTGATCCTCACCCTTTGATCATTGATGCCCCACGAGGTGAGATCTTGCATGGAGCCCCAGACCGAGGGTGATTGACCGTCATCTTGAACACTTCCATTTTCTAATAATTGCGCCAACAGTTGTTGCCTTCTCACCAGCTGCTTTGCCTATTGTCCTGTAGCCCATCCCAGCCTGTGCAGGTCTACAATTTTATCCCTGATGTCCTTACACAGCTCTCTGGTCTTGGCCATTGTGGAAGAGATTGGAGTCTGTTTGATTGAGTGTGTGTACAGGTGCTTTATACAGGTAACAAGTTCAAACAGGTGCAGTTAATACAGGTAATGAGTGGAGAACAGGAGGGCTTCTAAAAGAAAAACTAACAGGTCTGGAGCCGGAATTCTTACTGGTTGGTAGGTGATCAATATACTTATGTCTACGCAATAAAATGCAATTTAATTACTTAAAAATCATACAATGTGATTTTCTGGATTTTTGTTTTAGATTCCGTCTCTCACAGTTGAAGTGTACCTATGATAAAAATTACAGACCTCTACATGCTTTGTAAGTAGGAAAACCTTCAAAATCGGCAGTGTATCAAATACTTGTTCTCCCCACTGTATGTCTCAAAGGTGTGTGTATGCAAAGTAACGTAAACTCACCCCATTCCGTACGAATGTGCGCAACCGCAACATTCAAACGAGGCTACAAAGAAAACTAATGGGACTGTAGCGACTGTGTTGACTTCAAAATCGGGGGTGTGAACTAGTTTCTATTCAAGCGTTGATCGACATGGTAATGGCTCTAGTATTGGAGAAAAGTTGAAAAAACGGACCCTCCGTTACATCTAGACGTGTCATGTCGTAACGTACAGCACGCATAAAGCAACTATTTCTGTCTTACAATCTCTCTCCACCAGGTGTAGCACTTCTCTCATCCTTTAAAAACAAGAAATGGACAGTGACGGGGGTAAGGGGGGATACCTAGTAATTTTGTCGCGTCTTCATTGCATGCGATCATCATTCTCAAAGCCGCTGTTTACTTCTAAGATCACTTTAGCACCGCCCTAAAAACCCGATTCAAATTCGACACAAACCTTCAAATAGGTATGTAATGACACATTATATCAACTCTTTATAGAGTTTTATTTACATTTTAGAGGCGATAAGGTGATAAGTTGGACAGATCAAGTGAAAAAAAGCTATTTTCCCACACAATATCTCTCCTTCTCACTCATTAGTTTCGCTTCCCCAACCGCCATTCTTTTTAAAGACCCGAAACGGGCTGCCTTTAGGTCATGTAATTTATTCTTTTGGAAAGGGGAGAAATTGTGCTTTACAATGGTATTGACATTACAGTTGATCTGGAAGTATTACGTTTTGGGGCGCTAAAATAAGGGCAATTGTACGGACCAAGGCGATGTACGAGTTTACATTAAAGCAAAGCTGCTGTAGTAATGAAACAGTATGTTTATCTGCACAAACCATTAGGGACAGAGGTTCTCTTTTCTAAACATTGTTGTACAGTATTCAAACATGCATCTTACAGCATATCCATATTTTCATTTAAGTCTCTGTGGCCCTCACAATCCTTCAGCTAGAGAGTTAGGGGGGGAAATATGAATGTGAAATCCTGAACCTCAGCCCATTTTTCTGCACTGAAAGCATTCCCTCCCAGGCTTTATGAGGTGACTGGACCCTGGCTGAGGGGAGAGAGGGAGAGGGGGTGAACGGGCTCCTGAAAAGGTACTTTGTGCAGGGCTAGACTCTGGCCAGCTCAACTCCATCAGAGGTTGTGGTTCTAGGCCAGAGGCCAGACCCCCTCCGCTGGTACCAGCAGAGCCACCATCTGGGSCAAGGGGGTGATGGGTTGGCCCTCCCTGAGCTGGTCCGGCCCAGGCTGGGCCCTCCACACTGAGTCCAATCCTCCAGTCCTTCAACCCTGCATTTCCATTCCCATGGGAGGGTTCCAGACTTTGAGAAGGCTCCACGCGGAACTTACAGTGGTCTATTTCCTATTTTGTTGCATTACAACCTTTAATTGAAATTGATTATTATTTGGATTTCATGTAACGGACATACACAAAATAGTCCAAACTGGTGAAATTAAATGTAAAAAAGAACTTGTTTAAAAAAAACGGAAAACTGGTGCGTGCATATGTATTCACCCACTTTGCTATGAAGCCCCTAAATAAGATCTGGTGCAACCAATTACCTTCAGAAGTCACATAATTAGTTAAATAAAGTCCAATATAGGTGTCACATGATCTGTCACATGATCTCAGTGTATATATACACCGGTTCTGAAAGGCCCCAGAGTCTGCAAAACCACTAAGCAAGGGGCACCACCAAGCAAGCGGCACCATGAAGACCAAGGAGCTCTCCAAACAGGTCGGGGACAAAGTTGTGGAGAAGTACAGATCAGGGTTGGGTTATAATAAAATATCTGAAACTTTGAACATCCCACGGAGCACCGTGCAAACCCAACACCTCTCATCACCCCGAGAACACCACCCTCACAGTGAAGCATGTTGGTGGCAGCATCATGCTGTGGGGATGTTTTCATAGACAGGGATTGGGAAATTGGTCAGAATTGAAGGAATGATGGATGGTGCTAAATACAGGGAAATTCTTCCAAAGATTTGAGACTGGGATGGAGGTTCACCTTCCAGCAGGACAATGACCCTAAGCATACTGCTAAAGCAACACTCGAGTGGTTTAAGGGGAAACATTTAAATGTCTTGGAATGGCCTAGTCAAAGCCCAGCCCTCAATCCAATTGAGAATCTGTGGTATGACTTGAAGATTGCTATACACCAGTGGAACCCATCCAACTTGAAGGAGCTGGAGCAGTTTTGCCTTGAAGAATAGGCAAAAATTCCAGTGGCTAGATGTGCCAAGCTTATAGAGACATACCCCAAGAGACTTGCAGCTGTAATTGATGCAAAAGGTGGCTCTACAAAGTATTGACTATGGGGGGTGAATAGTTATTTACGCTCAAGTTCTGTTTTTTGTTATATTTCTTGTTTGTTTCACAATAAGAAATATTTTGCCTCTTCAAAGTGGAAGGCATGTTGCGTAAATCAAATGATACAAACCCACAAAAAATATATATTTTAATTCCAGCAACAAAATAGGAAAAATTCCAAGGGGGGTGAATACTTTCGCAAGCCACTGTAGAATGTGGCTGAGCTTCTGCAGCAGTACACTTGAACCTGACCCATACACACAATTAGAATTCATTAATTGTATTTCTGTAACCATACATAGGTGATGGTCCAATACGTTCAATGCAAGGTATTGGGCATGCATTCTGAGTAGTATGCTAGTGTGGATATTGGAACGGTAAAATAAAGTAAAAATAAAAYAATCTCACAATATGACATGGCAGGGGAATGATTATGTTCGGTGACTCGTTTCAACTCAGGTTCCATTTGGCTGTCTGCTGCTATATCCCACATCTGAAAATTACAAAAGCAAGTTGGAAGATTCAGTATCATCAAATGTGATTTATCATTTTTATGCAATGCTTGCCTTGGATGTCAACATTGTGGGCGAGCTGAGGAGCTCATTGATCTGCGCACCACTTGGATGAGAAATGCTGCAAACACAATTAGGGCTGCGTCCCAAATGGCACCCTATTCCCTATATAGTGCACTACTTTTGACCATGACCCATAGTGGCGCAGTTGTCTTGATGTTCTTTGAGTGGAGGCCCACTGTCTTGACTTTGAAAACACCTGTACTAGACCGTTAGAGAAGTAGTGAAGTGGATCCTAAGACTAGCTGAGAACTTGAACAGAACACTGTAAAGTGAAGAGGGAAGACACACACGTAGCTATTCGGTGGACTTTGCCTAGCCTAACTCCCTGGAATTCTTGGAGACAGCCCAAGCCAAACAAATTATAGGACAAAATGTTTTTAATTTAACCTCTGTCACGCGAAAACATCACMAAGCTCCGTCCCTCTCTTCTGGAACGGACTCCATACTTTATCCTGTTCCTGGGAGCAGGGCTATTATCCTGAATCCTAGAAGAGAGAGAGGGTAGAAGAAAACAAACAGAAGATAGAATGAGAGAAAGTCAAGCATTACGGTCTTTTAATTTATTTAAGGCAAACAAACAAGGCAAACAACACTTATGTCAGGCTAACCATAACTGGTTGAAGAAATGAATGAATATTGTTGCCCATTGCCAATTCATGGTTGAGTTAACAAAACCTGTGTCTCTATGTAGCTGTGAAAMGGCTAGGTAGTTAGTGACATCATTGATTGACCAAACTGTATTTCACACCTCGTGATTTATGAGGGGGGAGTGTCCGGAAGTAATCAAATTAGGTCATTTGGTTGTAAACATCCGGTTTGTGGGGGACTGATTTGGGGGTTGGTAATTAGGTAGGTGTGTGTTCTCCTGTGGCTGTGGGCTTTAGTTATGATAATTAAGACTCTTTAAATTAGATTGAATTAGGTTTGCGTGGGTGGTCTGTTTATATCATATGATGTAATGTCCAGTAGAACCTGACCCGGGAGTTGTGACTTATTATCTCAGATGTAAAATCTGTGACTAGGGACTGATTTCTATAGAAGGGTATTTGTACTTACAAGATGTACATATACATATGTAAAATGTTATCAGATTCAATTTGTAAGATATTATATCCACTGATGCTGCAAACAACACTTTTCAAGAAGTTACATTGGTGATGGAAAATGTCTGATATTCAAAGACATACATCATCACTTGTGCAATATGTCACATTGCAGTCAGTGAAGCTTATGATAGGAACTCAGTCCTGCCAGTGATCTAATGACAGGTCTTAATCAAATTAAATTTTATTTGTCATATACACGTGTTTAGCATATATTGCAGTTGTAGCAAAATGCTTGTGTTTTTAGCTCTAACAGTGCAGTAACATCTAACAAGTATTATCTAACAATACACACAATCTAAAGTCAAGGAATGGAATTAAGAATATATAAATATTTGMATGAGCAATGTCAGAGCGGCATAGACTAACATACAGTAGAATAGGAGAGAATACAGTATATACATATGAGATGAGTAACGCAAAATATGTAAACATTATTAAAGTGACTAGTGTTCCAATTATTAAAGTGGCCAATGATTTCAAGTCTATGTATATAGGGCAGCAGCCTCTAATGTGCTAGCTATTTAACAGTCTGATGGCCTTGAGATAGAAGCTGTTTTTCAGTCTCTCGGTCCCAGCTTTGATGCACCTGTATTGACCTCGCCTTCTGGATGATAGCAGGGTGAACAGGCAGTGGCTCGGGTGGTTGTTGTCCTTGATGTTTCTGGTTAGGGTAGGTTTTAATAGTCACAGTGGTTACAACATCTCCTATACACTTCCTGATAAACTCAGTCACTGTATCAGCATATGTCTGTTGTTCTRGGAGGCTACCCGGAACATATCKSAGTCCGCGTGATTAAAACAATCTTGAAGCGTGGATTCCGATTGGTCAGACCAGCGTTGAATAGTCCTTAGCATGGGTACTTCCTGTTTGAGTTTCTGCCTATGGGAAGGGAGGAGCAAAATCGAGTCGTGATCAGATTTGCCGACGGGAGGGCCTTGTAGGCATCCCGGAAGTTGAAGTAGCAGTGGTTGAGTGTTTTAGCAGATTACTACAGTCAATGTGTTCGGTAACGTTTTCCTCAAATTTGCTTTTTTTAAATCCCAAGCTACAATAAAGGCAGCCTCAGGATATGCGATTTCCAGTTTACATAAAGTCCAGTGAAGATCTGAGGGCCATCGTGGTATTGGCTTGAGGGGTAATATACACGGCTGTGACTATAACCAAAGATAATTCTCTTGGGAGGTAATAAGTTCGGCATTTGATTATGAGGTATTCTAGGTCGGGTGAACAAAAGGACTTGCGTTCCTGCATGTTATCACAATCACACCATGAGTAGTTAACCATGAAACATATACCACCTGCCCTTCTTCCCAGAGATATTTATTCCTGTCTGCGCAATGAACTGAGAACCCAACTGGCTGAACGGACTCAGACAGTATATCCCGAAAGAGACATGTTTCCGTAAAACAGTATGTTACAATCCCTGATGTCTCTCTGGAAGGAAATTATTATCCCTGAGCTCATCAACTTTATTATCTAGAGACTGAACATTAGCAAGTAATATACTCGGAAGCGGTGGGTGGTGTGCGCTCCTCCTGAGTCGGACTAAAAGTCCGCTCTGAGTGCCTCTTTTCCGCTGGCGGAGTTTTGGAACAGCCTCTAGGATCAGTTCAATTGTGTGTAAGCGATCCTTTGTGATCTTAAACATCTGATCTAATAATATTTTAATAGTGCTACTGGTATTTGTGTGTACACATATCCTTACATGCATTTTACCTTTTGAGGTTACATCATTAATCAATTCTATGTGAACCCATATTTAGAGGTTAACAACATTAGTACCATCAGACAATATCCACTTTAACATGTCACCCCCTTTTTCCCCATTTACATCTACCACCCAGACTCTCAACCACGCTACAGCTACAAGTCCAGACACACCACTCCCTATTTACAAAGGGACTAGAGAGGGCCTGTCTTGTCTTAAAAACACAGTGAGTCAACAATGTTTATGCAGATTTGAACCTTTGCAAAGGCTTCTTGGGTGATCTACTGTGTCCTGTGAGTGAAAAGACTGTTCAAAAAAGTARGCCAAACTCCCCTGTACCAAATCTTCTCAATATTCCCCCCCACCTCTGTTGTGGTAAATTGCCTATTCACTTGCTTGTTCACAGGGAGTGATGTAGTAATATAGTATAGTAATGGCGCTGACAGATATGGCTGCTGTGCTTCGAGCTCTTAGGAAACTTTGCAGTATTTTGATGTGTTATTTCTTACGTTATTAGCCCAGGAGTTTGTGTTATTGCAAACAGCCGGGAAGAACTTTTGGATATCAGAGCGGCGGTAACTCACCACCWWTATCAGGAATACGACTTTGCCGAACCCGAACCGGATCCTTTATTTGTATCCCCCAGGGCAATTGAACATCATTCTGTCCACCGATGTGGCATACATCCGTTTTCTAGAATGAAGGATTATATTTTATATCCATTGCACTAATACATTTAAATACAGGTTGCAGTAGCTTGGTGGTAGTTGAACWCAATTCTAATKTTGGTAGTGTTTTCAGTAGTTCATAATTTTTTTCCCCCATGTAGCGGTGTAGATAACTTCTGAAACTACACASTACTTTTTTTTGCAACAATAAAATGTGTGAAGTAGGAAATAATGTCCTTTTTCTTTCAGCATCAGAGCTGCCCAATTTTCACACTTGACTCCAGAGTGAACTGTTCTTGCAATTTGTAGTCTATGACATATCTGATATGATAATGTATCACAAAGTACTTTGGATGTAGTGCTACTGTTCCAAAGTAACTTTAGTTAAGTCAAATATATTTTTCTTAAGCTACACTAAAGCTAACCTTAACTTCTTCCAGTGTGAAGTAATTGGTAGTCTGGTAAACTATATTACATGACTCTCACAGACCTTCTCAAAGGCTCTCAACTTATCATACTTAATTCCCTGCTGATGGTTTACTTAATTCCCTGCTGATGGTTGATTGGCTCCTCATTGTATTCAAAATGGTTGGGTATGTTCAGGCCCAAGAACATTCACACCTACCCAAATGGGCAATCAACAAGCAGTTATCTAAACRTCACAGAGCCTTGGAAGTTAACAGAAAAGGAACACAGATTCAAGGTTATTTATGAAACTGTTATTTATATAACCGATATGATATCCACATGGTATCAAAAGATGTCGATATCAATATATATATAGAAATTTTCCATATCCATCCCAATTACTAGTCAATTTAAATCTTCTCACATACTGTTGTTGCTGATGTGATACATCTTGTCCAAACATATGAAATTAGGTTATTCTGTTTAACCCTCATACTACCAACTGGGTTCATTTTGACCCCAGAGGCATATTRTTTTATCATAGTCCAAAGGTGGTTTATTAAATTCTTCACATTTTACATGATGTTGCCAATAAAATCTCTAGCCACTTTAATAATAAAAAATTGGATGTAATAAATGTATCACTATTCACTTTAAACAATGCCACTTTATATAATGTTTACATACCCTACATTACTCATCTCATATGTATATACTGTACTCTATACCATCTACTGCATCTTGCCTATGCCGTTCGGCCATTGCTCATCTATATATGTATATGTACATATTCTTATTCATTCCCTTACACTTGTGTGTATAAGGTAGTTGTTGTGAAATTGTTAGATATTACTGCATGGGTRGGAACTAGAAGCACAAGCATTTTGCTACACTCGCATTAACATCTGCTAACCATGTGTATGTGACCAATACAACTTGATTTGATTTGTTTTAACAAATATAAATCATTGTTTAGTGTTTCTATATCAAGTCATTTGGGGTCATTTTGACTCCAGCGAAAATACACCTAATTACGCCTATGGTAATTTGATAAATAGGACCTTTATTTCACTCTAGGTTTCTCTGGAGACATAATTCAAACAAATATAAATAGATGAGAATTTCGATGTTGGATTTGCCATAATGAACACATGTTACTTCATTGTATTGCTTTTTACAAAACTAACCCATTACTAAATGTGTTCAGATGTTTAACTTCTTATGGCTGGGGGGCAGTATTGAGTAGCTTGGATGAATAAGGTGCCCAGAGTAAACTGCCTGCTACTCAGTCCCAGAAGCTAAGATATGCATATCATTAGTAGATCTGGATAGAAAACACTCTGAKGTTTCTAAAACTGTTTGAATGATGTCTGTGAGTATAACAGAACTCATATGGCAGGCAAAAACCTGAGAAAAAAATCCAACCYGGAAGTGGGAAATCTGAGGTTTGTAGGTTTTCAAGTCTTTGCCTATCCAATATACAGTGTACAATTTGGTCCGATTGCACTTCCTAAGGCTTCCACTAGATGTCAACACTCTTTYGAATGTTGTTTCAGGCTTCTACTGTGAAGGGGGAGCGAATAAGAGCTGTTTGACTAAGAGGTCTGGTAAAATGCCATGAGCTAAATCATGAGTGAGAGCTCTGTTCCTCATTTCTAAAGACAAAGTAATTTTCTGAGGTCTTGACTGATTTCTTTTGATTTTGCCATGATGTCAAGCAAAGAGGCACTGAGATTGAAGGTAGGCCTTGAAATACATCCACAGTGTGGATATAGATAATTTTGTACCTGTTTACTCCAGCATCTTCACATTGTCCTTTGCTGTTGTTCTGGTATTGATTTGCACTTTTCAACACCAAAGTATCTCTAGGAGACGGAACGCGTCTCCTTCCTGAGCGGTATGACAGATGTGTGGTCCCATGGTGTTTATACTTGCGTATAGTTGTATGTACAGATGAACATGGTACCTTCAGGCGTTTGGAAATTGCTCCCAAGGATGAACCAGACTTGTAGAGGTCTACAAWTTTTTTTTCTGGGTCTTGGCTGATTTCTTTWGATTTTCCCATGATGTCAAGCAAAGAGGCACTGAGTTTGAAGGTAGGCCTTCAAATACATCCCCAGGTACACCTCCAATTGCCTCAAATGATGTGAATTAGCCTATCAGAAGCTTCTAAAGCCATGACAACATTTTCTGTAATTTTCCAAGCTGTTTAAAGGTACAGTCAACTTAGTGTATGTAGACTTCTGATCCACTGGAATTGTGATTCAATTATATGTGAAATAATCTGTCTGGTAACAATTGTTGGAAATATTACTCATGTGATGCACAAAGTAGATGTKCTAAACTCCTTGKCAAAACTATAGTTTGTTAATTAACAACAAATTTGTGGAGTGGTTGAAAAACGAGTTTTAATGACTCCAACCTAAGGGTATGTAAYCTTCCAACTTCAACTGTACACCTCAATGTCAACAGGGCGTTGGTTACATTGTTGGTTACATTGTTGCTTACTCTAATAACCAAATTGGAAGGACTTCAGACAAAATGGAATGAAGGTCAAGATGGTAATCTATTCACCCATTGCAGCTCAGTTTACCCTGAAAAAATTTAAAAATAAAATTGGTAGATAATCAATCACAGAGAAAATGTAATTGTACAGTAATTTATTATATTGACTTATGTTTTCCACTGTTTTGACATTTGTCTGTGGCTGGAGGAGTGACAACTTGAGCCCTAGGAAAGCTGCACAAATCCCCTTTTTTATTTGACCTTTATTTAACTACGCAAGTCAGTTAAGAATAAATTCTTATTTACAATGACGGCCTACCGGGGAAAAGTGGGTAACTGCCTTGTTCAGGGGTAGAACGACAGATTTTTAACTTGTCAGCTCGGGGATTCGATCCAGCAACCTTTCAGTTATTGGCCAAATGCTCTAACCACTAGGCTACCTGCCGCCCCTTAAATGATACAGTATGGTACAGTAGAAACCACTACTACAACCCCTCAACCCATTGTACCCACCCATACCCCCATGTCTCCACTATACTGTTCCTGTATAGCCTAGGGCTCAAGTTGTCATTCCTCCAGCCACAGACAAACATTGAACCCATTGGTCAATATAATCAGCCGCTCAGAACTCAGGAGTTACACACACAGTGGAGGAGAGAAGGGTCTCCCCATTCCCCAGCCTCTTGGTTGCAGACAGTACAGTGCCATACACACGCTCRGGAACAGGTAATGGGGCCAGTCTATTTCGATGAGTGTATAGCCTTGCGTGTGATGCATGACGGCACCTAGCACTMCCCCACCTGCTGTAATTCTCCCACCATCTGAGAGGTCATATTGGAGTGTGTGCCACCTTCAACGTATTGAATGCTCTAAACAGAGACCCTAGGTCCTTATCCCCAACAACCCCCCGGTCCCATCCGCAACTCCCACCCTCGACCCTACACACCCATTCAAATCTGACACCAGAAGACAAATTACAAACAGCATTCAAGCCTCCGGCAGATGTTTTGATGAGAACCCCATATTGGAGTTTGAGCCTAAAGTATGAAAAGGATGAGAAATAAACTGTTGTCAGATAAAGACAGCAGTTGTGGAACACARCACCAGTCGAGCGCAACCTCTCAGCATCAACCATATGGTGGCACTTACTTGAACCCCTTTTTCAGCACTTCATTGTTTAATTTCACATGCGCCTGCTACAGAGGGGAATATATTTGTTTATTCCTCTAATGGAATTTGGATTTGTTGAACAGATAAATGTTTACAACGAGAAAAAATAAATAAATCACTTTTATGATGATTTCTCAACTCAAAACAAATCGCAGAAGYATTCTCTAAACAGTATACATTGAGTGAAGGAGTTCATTTAGTGCAAATTACAGTTGTTTAGTCTCATTTTAGTTTCTCAGGTGATGTCATAGTGTGTGTCTTTGTTTCGTTTGAGCGTAAATCATRTTATGGGATTTATTTTATTTATCATTGTTCTCAGATCTGCACCCATTTATAAATACATTAAAAAAKTATATAATTTTTGGAAACAAGTCATTTTTAAAATTTCACTTCATCAATTTGGACTATTTTGTGTATGTCCATTCCATGAACTCCAAATAAAAATCTATTTAAATTACAGGTTGTAATGCAACAAAATAGGAAAAACGCCAATGGGGATGAATACTTTTGCAAGGCACTGTAGTAATTTTTGGCCACCCTTTAGTCCAAAAGTCATTCCTGGTCATCATGTTGTTTGTAAACMTTTTTGCAAATGTAAACCTCCCTTGAATATTTATGAATATTACATATTCTTTAATATAATATTTTAAAAAAATGAAAAATGCTATGTTTGGTCATTGGCCTACACACATGTCAAAGTGGAATATAAAAATAAAAAAAACACATTATTTAAAAATGATAAGCGGAAATGTCTTGAGTCAATAGGTATTCAACCCCTTTGTTATGGCAAGCCTGTCACATCCTGATCTGTTTCACCTAGCTTTGTGCTTGTCTCCACCCCCCTCCAGGTATCACCCATCTTCCCCATTATCCCAAGTGTATTTACAGTTGAAGTNCACATTATTTAAAAATGATAAGCGGAAATGTCTTGAGTCAATAGGTATTCAACCCCTTTGTTATGGCAAGCCTGTCACATCCTGATCTGTTTCACCTAGCTTTGTGCTTGTCTCCACCCCCCTCCAGGTATCACCCATCTTCCCCATTATCCCAAGTGTATTTACAGTTGAAGTKGGAAGTTTACATACACCTRAGCCAAATACATTGAAACTCAGTCTTTCACAATTCCTGACATTTAATCCTTGTAAAAATTCCCTTTCTTAGGTCAGTTAGGATCACCACTTTATTTTATTTTAAGTAGAGTGATTTATTTCAGATTTTATTGTGGGTCAGAAGTTTACATACACTCAATTAGTATTTGGTAGCATTGCCTTTAAATTGTTTAACTTGGGTTAAATGTTTTGGGTAGCCTTRCATAAGCTTCCCAAAATAAGTTGGGTGAATTTTGGCCCATTRCTCCTGACAGAGCTGGTGTAAATGAGTCAGGTTTATAGGCCTCCTTGCTCGCACACGCGTTTTCAGTTCTGCKCACAAATTWTCTATAGGKTTGAGGTCGAGCTTTGTGATGGCCACTCCAATTACCTTAACAGGAAGCCAGTGTAGAGAGGCTAGCACTGGAGCAATATGATCACATCTTCTGGTTCAAGATTCTAGCGCTAACTGAAGTTTATTTTATAACCGGAAAGTAGAGCATTGCAGTTTTCTGATTTATAAGTGACAAAAGCATGGATTAACTTTTCTGCATCATTTTTGAACAGAGTTTCTGATTTTTGCAATGTTACGTAGATGGAAKATTMTCTTGATATGTTCGTCAAAAGAGATCAGGGTCCAGAGTAACGCTGAGGTCCTTCAGTTTTATTTGAGACTGTAAAACTATCAAGATTAATTGTCAGATCCAACATTAGATCTTTGTTTCTTGGGACCTAGAACTAGCATCTCTGTTTTGTCCGAGTTTAAAAGTAAAAAATATGCTGCCATCCACTTCCTTATGTCTGAAACACAGCATTCCAGGGAGGGCATTTTTGGTGCTACACCATGTTTTCAATCTAATGTACAGCTGTGTATCGTCTTCAGTGAAAGGTAACATTATGTCTTGAATGACATCACCAAGAGGTCAAATATATAGTGAAAACATAGTGGTCCTAAAACGAACCTTGAGGAACACAAACTTACAATTGATGTGTCAGAGGACAAACCATCCACAGAGACGAACTGATATCTTTGACAGATAAGATCTAAACCAGGCCAGAACTTGTAAGTGTAGACCAATTTGGGTTTCTAAAAGAATGGTGATCGATGGTGTCAAAAGCAGCACGAGGACAGATGTGAGGCCTTGGTCTGACGCCATTAAAAAGGGTAATTTACCACCTTCACGAGTGCAGTCTCAGTGTTATGATGGGGTCTAAAACCAGACTGAAGCGTTTTGTACATTTACATTTAAGTCATTTAGCAGACGCTCTTATCCAGAGCGACTTACAAATTGGTGCATTCACCTTATGATATCCAGTGGAACAACCACTTTACAATAGTGCATCTAACTTTTTTAAGGGGGGGGGTTAGAAGGATTACTTATCTCTATCCTAGGTATTCCTTAAAGAGGTGGGGTTTCAGGTGTCTCCGGAAGGTGGTGATTGACTCCGCTGACCTGGCGTCGTGAGGGAGTTTGTTCCACCATTGGGTGCCAGAGCAGCGAACAGTTTTGACTGGGCTGAGCGGGAACTGTACTTCCTCAGAGGTAGGGAGGCGAGCAGGCCAGAGGTGGATGAACGCAGTGCCCTTGTTTGGGTGTAGGGCCTGATCAGAGCCTGAAGGTACGGAGGTGCGTTCCCCTCACAGCTCCGTAGGCAAGCACCATGGTCTTGTAGCGGATGCGAGCTTCAACTGGAAGCCAGTGGAGAGAGCGGAGGAGCGGGGGTGACGTGAGAGAACTTGGGAAGGTTGACACCAGATGGGCTGCGGCGTTCTGGATGAGCGTAGGGGTTTAATGGCCCAGGCAGGGAGCCCAGCCAACAGCGAGTTGCAGTAATCCAGACGGGAGATGCAAGTGCTGGATTAGGACCTGCGCCGCTTCCTGTGTGAGGCAGGGTCGTACTCTGCGAATGTTGTAGAGCATGAACCTACAGGAACGGGTCACCGCCTTGATGTTAGTTGAGAACGACAGGGTGTTGTCCAGGATCACGCCAAGGTTCTTAGCACAGTGGAGTTGTCAACCGTGATGGCGAGATCATGGAACGGGCAGTCCTTCCCCGGGAGGAAGAGCAGCTCCGTCTTGCGAGGTTCAGCTTGAGGTGGTGATCCGTCATCCACACTGATATGTCTGCCAGACATGCAGGGATGCGATTCGCCACCTGGTTATCAGAAGGGGGAAAGGAGAAGATTAATTGTGTGTCGTCTGCATAGCAATGATAGGAGAGACCATGTGAGGATATGACAGAGCCAAGTGACTTGGTGTATAGCGAGAATAGGAGAGGGCCTAGAACAGAGCCCTGGGGGACACCAGTGGTGAGAGCACGTGGTGCGGAGACAGATTCTCGCCACGCCACCTGGTAGGCGCAACCTGTCAGATAGGACGCAATCCAAGCGTGGGCCGCGCCGGAGATGCCCAACTCGGAGAGGGTGGAGAGGAGGATCTGATGGTTCACAGTATCAAAGGCAGCCGATAGGTCTAGAAGGATGAGAGCAGAGGAGAGAGAGTTAGCTTTAGCAGTGCGGAGCGCCTCCGTGACACAGAGAAGGAGCAGTCTCAATTGAATGACTAGTCTTGAAACCTGACTGATTTGGATATTGATTTGGATCAAGATTGTCCGAGAATTTATAGCACGGCTTTTGATGATCCTTGGTTGGGTCCTAAGCAGATTATTTGTTGCAATTGCAAACGTAATAAAATGGTGGTCAGGTAGTCCAGAATTATGAGGAAAAACATTAAAATCCACAATATTTATTCCATGAGACAGAACTASGTCCAGAGTATGACAGTGGCAGTGAGTTGGTCCAGAGACATGTTTGACAAAACCCACTGAGTCTGATGGCTCCGAAAYCCTTTTGGAGTGGGTCTGTGGACTTTTCCATTTGAATATTAAAGTCAAAGTAAAATTAGAATTAGAATATTAGGAATTCAGGGAACTCAGTGAGGAATGTTGTATACGGCCCAGGAGGTCTGTAAACAGTAGCTATAAAAAAGTGATTGAGTAGGCTGCATAGATTTCATGACTAGAAGCTCAAAAGACACAGTAAAACAAAAATGTAAATGTAAATGTGCTAGCTGCCTGGCCTGCACCCTATCTCATTGTAGAGCTAGAGGTGTTAGAGCKCTGCCTATGTTCATAGATAAGATGAGAGCACCCCTCAGCAGGCCAGGCTTGGTCCTGTTTGTGGGTGAGTCCCAGAAAGAGGGCKAATTATCTACAKATTTTGTCTTTTGGGAGGMGCAGAAAACAATTTTCAACCAGCGATTGAGTTGCGAGAGACTGCTGTGGAGTTCATCACTCCCCCTAWTTGGGAGGGMGCCAGAGACAATTACTCAATGATATTTCTAGCTGTTTCACACGCTGAAGCTATGTTGCGCTTGGTGACCTCTGGACTCTTTCATCAAAAAATRGTTGGTGCCAACGTGGATAACAATATCCCTATACTCTCTACACCTGCCAGTTTTAGCTTTAGCCAGCARCTTCAGATGAGCTTTTACGTCGGTAGCCCTGCCCCCTGGTAAACAGTGTATGATCGCTGGATGATTAATTTGAAGTCTAATACTGCAGGTAATGGTGTCGCCAATGACTAGGGTTTTCAATTTGTCAGAGCTAATGGTGGGAGGTTTCGGCGGCTCAGACCCCGTAACGGGTGGAGGAGAGACCAGAGAAGGSTCGGCCTCTGACTCCAACTCGTTGCTTAATGAGGAGAACTGGTTGAAAGTTTGTCGGCTGAATGAGCATTTCCTTCCTGAAGCCATGAGAAGATTGTCTGTCTGCGGGGACTGTGCGAGGGGACTTATACTACCATCGGTACTTATTGATGGTACAGACTCTTTCATCCTTTCCTACACTTAAATTACCCTTATCTAATGATTGCATCTGAAGCTGGGCTTGCAGCACGGCATCCTCACCATAAGGAGATAATTCTCCTGTATATTATGAGTACAGCGACTGCAATTAGACGGCTTAATGTTACTACTTAGCTTCAGCTGGTGGAGGTCCTATAGAACCATGTTCAGATAAAGCATCCGGGGTAAAAGAGTTGAATGAAAAAAGTAAAGCAAGGGAACATATAAAACGGTTATTTAAAATGTGAAAGTAAAAAACTAAGTTGGCAGAAAGAAACGTAACGTTAGCAACAACCCACACAGCAGCACGAAACTACTGCTGTGCGCACAACAGCACAGATTCTGTCTTTCGTAATTTACGGAACTGTTGTCTGTATGCCTCTGGGACCAACTCGTAAGCCCGATTTGAGAGCAGCTTCAACAGTGTCATAATCTGGACTCTGGTCAAGAGATGAAGCAGCATATACTTTGAGCCTATCCCACAAGAACYCTTTGGAGGAGCAGTGACCAAATGTCTCACGGCCATTTTAGGGATGTGGCAATCCACTCAGTAAAATATACGTCCACCTTTTCATTGAAAGGTGATACAAGTCGGCTGTTCCGACCAAGATCAAACCCTGTTGAGGGTGCAGGATAGCCTGACTGGATTCGTAGTGCTTTCAGTTCTACAGCATCTCTTATTCGAATGGCATACTCATGTTCCTGTTCCCTTTCCTTGTACTCAAGCTCAAATTTCTGTTGCTGCAATCTTTGCCTTTAGTTCTAACTCTCGCAGTTTCACGTCTACCYGATTCACTCAGCTACCCATAGGACCCATTTCATCAGCCTCCCCCTCCGACAGGATCTCCTCCTCCACCACCAAAGCAGTACCGATCAACTGACTACTGCTTTTGGATCGCCAGATGCCACCTTGATGTCAATGCTTTTAAATGACGAGCAGATTCGCCTTTGTWCATTTATCTAGCATCTCCCATGTAGGGTTTTCCACAGGATTCCAACATYATTCCAAGTTGTTTATGCAACTTTCAACATGATTCCACCAATCGTATAATCCCTCAGGGTGGATGTCAGTGACAGAAAATCTACCACAAAAGTGTAATTTTAACACTTAAATATTGTCACAGCAGAGCCTCAGAYTAGGCGACTACAGCGAATACCATACTCATGGGAAACAAGATCTCGGACGAGCCCCCATTTTGTAATGTTCCCCAGCAATAAAATCTAAAATTGACACTCAATAGAACGGGGAGTCACTGACCAACAACCAAACCGAAACCGGCAGGGTTTAAGGAGMGGGTTTTGAAAGACACTCATGGGGGTGTCCACTGAAAGTCGACTAGCAACAACAACTGGAACCTAAAAGTCATCCACCATGAACGCCCATTAAATGTGCACAAGAAGAGGCAAACAAAAAAAAACACACCAAACTTAAAGACAGGAAGCAAACCAAAAAGACGGCACAAAACAAAATCAGATGAATGATTGTCTAGAACTCCAACTAAAGGTGTTGATCCTCCACATCGCTCAAGACAACTGGAGCACTAGGCCAGTCCCTCTTAAATAGCACCTGGGCCAGCACACTAATGAGARGGCAACCAGCACAGGTGTAACACATACTGACTAACGAGGTGACATTAAGAGCTAACACGATATACGTGCTGAAGTCCAACCTCAAAARAAAGCTGGAAAAACCAAACGCTGTAACAAACTTGAATACGGCAACTCAGGACGAATCAAAACATTTGTTTACCATCAATATATTTTGTGTGTAAAGGCTCTCCAACCCTGTTATTTGATTCATACATAACCATAAAATAATCTACATGATCTGAGTATTTTAAAATCTACCAGTTGGTGCTGAAACGGAGACGAATATGCATATAAACTCAGCAAAAAAATAACGTCTCTCACTGTCAACTGCGTTATTTTTCGGCACTAACATGTGTATATTTTGTATGAACATACAAAGATTCAACAACTGACACATAAACTGAACAAGTTCCACAGACATGTGACTAACGAAATTGAATAATGTTGTCCTGAACAAAGGGGGGGTCAAAATCAAAAGTAACAGTCAGTATCTGGTGTGGCCACCAGCGGCATTAAGTACTTGCAGTGCATCTCCTCCTATGGACTGCACCCAGATTTGGCCAGTTCTTGCTGTGATGAATGTACTCCGTCACTTCCCACCATAGGCACCTGCAAGTTCCCGGACATTTCTGGGGGGAATGGCCTAGCCTCACCTCCGATCCAACAGGTCCAGACGTCTCAATGGGTTGAGATCCGGGCTCTTTGCTGACCTGGCAGAAACTGACATTCCTGTCTTGCAGGAAATCCCGCACAGAACGAGCAGTATGCTGGTGGCATTGTCATGCTGGAGGGTCATGTCAAGATGAGCCTGCAGGAAGGGTACCACATGAGGGAGGAGGATGTCTTCCTGTTAACGCACGCGTTGAGATTGCTGCATATGGACAACAAGTCAGTTTCGTTATGAAGCTGTGACACACCGCCCCAGACCATGACGGACCCTCCACCTCCAAATCGATCCCGCTCCAGAGTACAGGCCTCGGTGTAATGCTCATTCCTTCGATGATAAACGTGAATCCGACCATCACTCCTGGTGAGACAAAACCGCAACTCGTCAGTGAAGAGCACTTTTTGCCAGTCCTGTCTGGTCCAGCGACGGTGGGTTTGTGCCTATAGGCAACGTTGTTGCTGGTGGTGTCTGGTGAGGACCTGCCTTACAACAGGCCTACAAGCCCTCAGTCCAGCCTCTCTCAGCCTATTGTGGACAGTCTGAGCACTGWTGGAMGGATTGTGGGTTCTTGGTGTAACTTGGGRAGCTGTTGTTGCCATCCTGTACCTGTCCCGCAGTTGTGATGTTCGGATGTACCGATCCTGTGCAGGTGTTGTTACACGTGGTCTGCCACTGCGAGGATGATCGGCTATCCMTCCTGTCTCCCTGTAACGCTYTCTTAGACGTCTCACAGTACGGACATTGCAATTTATTGCCCTGGACACATCTGCAGTCCTCATGCCTCCTTGCAGCATGCCTAAGGCACATTCACGCAGATGAGCAGGGACCCTGGGCATCTTTCTTAGTTTTTTTTCAGAGTCAGTAGAAAGGTCTCTTTAGTGTCCTAAGTTTTCATAACTATGACCTTAATTGCCTACCGTCTGTAAGTTGTTAGTGTCTTAACGGCCGTTCCACAGGTGCATGTTCATTAATTGTTTATGGTTCATTGAACAAGCATGGGAAACTGTCTAAACCCTTTACAATGAAGATCTCTGAAGTTATTTGGATTTTTACAAATTATCTTAGAAAGACAGGGTCCTGAAAAAGGGACTTTCTTTTTTTGCTGAGTTTATTTAGATGGCTTTCTTTCATCGACCCCTATATTCTGAACCCATTCTCTCAATGTATTCTACTGAGTCTGACAAAATTCTAATTAAAGGTACACTGTATTTAAAGGGATGGCTAAAGATAAATGTCCTGAAAACCCATGATAAAAATTCCATGATAATATCTGTTTGCCAGCAAGTGGGAGGGATTTCAGCAGTATAATTAAATGTATGCAATGCGCGCAAGGTAGTGACACCTGAAGTCCGCATTATGCGCCTGCATTAAGTCTGATTACCAACTACTGGGAAGTGAGTAGGGAAGGCGTACATTTCCTGAGTCTGAATTGGACCCTTATTGCACATAGGTCGCCAATGGCTGCCGCCTTGTCTCCGTAGAAGTTGGCCAAGGCTAATATTGTAGCCCCCTCTATGGGATAGCCAACACTTTGTCTGGGTATGGTGGTCAGGGTTTAAGATAATCTCTAAACCAGAAAGTCCTATTTTGCAATCATCCCTGGGGTGCAGTTTAATAAAACAATATATGAATACCTCACCAAAATAATAAATGTGATATCAATAAATTCACAGAATGTCCAGAATAATATAATAAAATAATGTACAGTTCTAGAATTGTTATTCGAAAGGTACATTGGTCTCGTTTGCCACTCATGGAGCTCCATGCAGAGGCTGTGGGAAGAGACTAAAGGTACAGTAACTGCGTAGTATATACGTTGCAAGGAAATGTCTGTATACTTTATCCGTGTGTGGTCTTAAAGTAACAACTTCTTTCAATCTCAGTCACTAATTTAGTGAAAAAAATTTCATTGCATTAGGGAAAGCTTTGAACTTCTGTGTATAGGGAGCACTCTAAACTCTCTCCAGTCTCAATATGCAACCTCCTCCTTGGAGTGTGTTCACCCCACCCTGGCCTCTCCAGGACTGTGTATAGCCAGCCCACAGGACAATGGAGAGCGGCTGAGCCTTGGTGCTGATAACAGTGAGCTAAAGCCAGTGTATATCCGGCCAACACCAACCACCTTTCTCTCTTTCTCTACACCCCATAATGAAGGGTGTACGGCTCTGTGGTTAAACTCTGCCACTTTTTCTCTCCTCCAATCCTATAGGGCTCTTCTTGGCCTTTCAGTGTTTCCCTCTATTCGGTGGAAAAAGCGAAATGTTTTCCCCACTTTTCCCTCCAAGCCCTCTCAGGTTCCAGGGGCATGAGAGAACACGTTGAGTGGAAGAAGGAGCCATCGAATCACAGGGGTGAGGGTGCAGTGRACTCTGAGATTCTCAGAGCAAGACAAGTCAACACGTGGTTACTAAGGGTGAGGGAATTAAGATTTACTCTGAAGAATGTAATTGTAAATGTCTACTCTTAACAATCGCTGACCTTCCAACTTGACTTGACTTAGGGCTTGATTCAATCCATATCGCGGAAGATCCGCGATATCGTTAGGGGAGGATTTGGCCGGGGTAGGTTGTCATTGTAATATAAGAATTTGTTCTAAACTGACTTGCCTAGTTAAATAAAAATATGAATAAAATAGTGCGATTGAAATTTAAATGTAATTTCCAATTGAGGCGACATACGCAGTATGTACCGTGAATGAAGTCTCTGTGAACGCAGGAACATTGCATTTATAAATTTCAATCATGCCAAACCACAGATCTTCCGCGATACAGATTGAATCGAGCCCTTATTCTTTTTAGCTCCTAGAGCAGCAAAGGGCCTCAACAGTGCACCTCCACCGAACCCTGTTCTGGGCAATTTTCCTAACTTCATTCCAGGCCCTACAACTAGACACATCATTCCCCCACCCCTCCTATTGACTGGCAGGAAAAATTATCATGCATTTTAATTAAAGATGAATTAATTTGGTGATACTTTAACCAACTCAGTTTTTCTATGCCATTGTCTTGCTGTATGTTGCTATTAATGTTATTTCTTTGCTTATAAGAATACAGTGCCATTAACTATATGAACACAGCCATTATCAATTAAGTTGATAATAAATATAGCCATTCTCAGACCTCTTTTCTCTCTCAAGGACATGACAAGATAGCAGAAACGAGTAACGTTTGACTGAATAGTGTGATTACACAAAATAGAAATCAACACAAACACTTGTTTTTCCATCTTTAATTTTGCAAATGTGTCAAGAACACTAGCAAAGAACATCTTAAACTTGGTCCAGTAGAAAAAAAAATACTTGAATGATTTAATACTTTTGTTTTTCAGCTTTGAACCCTCTGGTGTGAATTTGGAGTCTCACAGATTGCTAGTGGGTAGTTCCAAAATCATTTTTCTTTTCAATCATATATAAATATCCAGAAATCATATAATTTCAAATGCAAACCTAAGATAGAGTAAAATGACTGGATAGAAACTGCATTATCTACATAAGAAAGGGATTAGCAGACAATAAAATGTACAGTACTTTCAAACACCCACTACTAAAAATAGCTTTTGTTTCTGTTACCTCTGAAAGAGAATTTTAAATTACGATAATAACCATAATGGATTATTTATTATTTAATATCAGCATCATTAAGAGCATTATATCTTTCTTACTATTTCTATTTTATATAAAAAAAAAAAAAATTGTTTTCATAAAAAAAAAAAAATCAATAAATTAACAAGCTACCTCTTTCCCTGAAAGCCAATACTCCACTATGTCATTGAATGAGAGTGAGTGTGTGTGTTTTGTGTGTCTGCGTATATGTGTGTGCATGCCTATATTTGTGTGTGTTGTGTTAAAAGAACACTAGTGAACAGAAACATAACCTGGGTGATGACACACCAGTCTCAAACCCAATGAGGGAGGAGGGGAGAGGAGAGGGGGAATAATTCTGGAGTCCATACAAAAAATAATTCACTGTAAATATATAATATATATTTATACATATTTGAATATATTTACAAATATACCCAGCCCTATATACTGTGTATTATTTTTCTCCATAATAATAATAAGTGTGTGGGCTTATCAAGAGAAGGTATAAAGAAACAAGACAATATTACAAAATATAAAGAAGAGCCAGTGTCTGTCTGTATGCGCTCTTCTCCTATTCATCTGTTTTTTTCCGTTGATTCTTTCTTTCAGTCCTTTCAGTTTCCTATTTTGTCGTCCTCTTTATGAGTCCCTTGTTTTTTTCCGTTGATTACGGTCCATATTTTCCCTCTGGGAACAAGCAAAAGTCTTGGAATGCCAGCCAACGGAATGGAATCATGAAACGCAAAAATAGTAAATTCCAAACTCTTGTGGAAAACAACCGGAACAAATAAAACGGCAAGAGAGGAGAGGAGGTGGACCCTTGGGAACAGATATTKATTCAGTCAGACAAGAGGAACACTGATGAAGGGTCCCGGTCCTCTCCTTAAGACCTTGAACATGTGTATGAGTGTGTGTGCAAACGTCTGTGTGTGTGTGTGTGTGTTCAGTTCTAAAAGCAGCACTGCCACCAGCCCAGTCCCATCTGGGTCCGTTAGTCCATTTGGAGCCAGAGGGGGTTGGGGGCCAGGAGGTTTGTGGGGTTGGTGGTGGGGGTATATCTAATTTTCTCTCTATGGAAGTGTCACTTTGTGTGGGGGGGGGGGGTGGTTGGGTTGGTGTTGGTGGGGGGGGATTGAGGAGGGGAGGGCTCATGTTTTGATGCCTCCATTGATGTGCTGGTACTTGGGGAGGCAGGGCTGGTCTGGCAGGGGGTCATGGGAGAACACGGAGTCGTCACCGGAGGAACAGGAGCTGTGTGTGTCCTGGAAGCTGGGAGAATACTGCTCTGCTGGGGCACACAGGTCCAGATACTCCTATACACAGACAGGGTGAGAAGGTAGAACTATTACACTCACAGGTTTAGAGGAGAGTGAGCGAGGAGAGACAAATGGAAAATACTGAAATAGAGACAAGCATGAAGACAGTTTCAGGAGGACAGTGACGGACATGTGGAGAGGATCTTGTGGAGAGTATCATTTTCCTTATTTTATTTATGCAAAATATAAACTATTCCCAAATCACGCTGGACGGATTCATGAATAATGTTGGCYACAGGAGAGCAAACGATTTGATACCGGAGCCGTATAAAAATATGTGGATGAATAATACTTCATAAATGGGACGTGGGCTAGAGAGAGGGGACCTTTCCAGCACAGTTCACATAGAGCAATGCTGACCTGGTTGCTGTTAGTCTCAGTATAAAATGGTTCAATGTGTCTGGGCGGGCGAGGGAGAACACCCAGACAGAGAGAGCGAGTGAACGAGAGAACAAGAAAGAAAGAGAGGGGGAAGACCAGAGAGAGAAAAGAGAGACCAGTGAGAAAGGGGGGGAGAGAGGTAGAGAAAGGGTGTGGAGCCTACTAGACTACTAAGTATTTTTTAAACCTCCTGCTTTGAGCTGGATGTGCCAATCTGTAGTTCATACACCCATAATCTATGATCAGAATTGCTGTTTTACCTCAATTAGCCACAACATTTGAAAGCAAGGGTTTTTCTGGAAGCTGTGCTGTGCCATTTTCCCCCATGTGTGCCAGCCCCCTTGCAATTCGAGTTCTAGCCAATGAGCTTCAGCCCCTCGCCATTTGAGTGACAGCTAGCAAGATACACACACAGCAGAGTGAGAAGAGAGAGCAATGATATGGTGCATATATCTGCACATATGTGACATAGTAACCATTTTTGGGGGATCATTTTTGGCACTTAGTTTAATTTCAAAACAATTGGCTAAAAAGTATACAAAAGTACTGGAGAATCTCTAATGTTAGGGCTTAAAAAAAAAACTTGAACCAGCATTTTGCAGTTGTTTATGCTCTTTTCATCTTCAGCCCTGCACCCTCCTCTCTCCTTTTTTCTCTTGTCTTTTGTGGCAGTTATTGGAATAGTTGTGAGGTTAAGAAATAGTTGAGAGTGAGTGGGGAGGAAGAAGAGAAGCGTTGTTGGGTTTTGAGCATTCTTATAAAAACAAGTGCTGGCTTCCATTTCTCAGCTCAACACAAGGCGTCTCACATTACTAAAGAGCGGTTWAAAAAAAAGAAGAAAAAAGAAAGGCGCTTTATTACATTTCAAAAGTTCAAACTCTGAAACACTGAAGTTGGAGCTTTTGGCATAATCTATGGCGGCCCAGTCTGAAGCCAGACGAGCCCTGACATATTTCCATCCACAGCCCCTCTTCAGGCCCGCACATGGATATCACACACAACAGGAGGGGAATGGAAAGAAACACAAGCCATTATTCTGAGGCGAGGAATAGCTCAGAGTATCTTTTGATGATTGGGCAACATCAGTGGGCCATGGCCACAGCTCTGGGGCCTGGTTTGAATCAAGCAGCCATTTTCTGGTCATTGTTAAGGTCATGTGTCAGCCAACGCAGGATCCTTCTAATGCTTTTCAACATGGTTGGTTAAAAAAAAGTGCTGATCAACTTTGCTTGCTCTGGCAATTGGTGTCCGTGAGCCTGTATCGTGTTCACCTTTTTCCAAGCTTTTAGGAGAGAAGCCTGACATGCTTTTACATCATACTTCTCATTGACCAAGCACTTCCAAGAATACAAGGTCAGCAGGGTTGGGGTCAACTCCTTTTCAATTCAGTCAATTCAGGAAGTAAACTGAAATTCCAATTCCATGTTTACTCAATGCTTTTCAACAGAAAAAATCGTTTACTTCCTGAATTGAAAGGGAATTGACCCCAACTCTGGAGGTAAGTGAATTGCTCTGGCTCCAGATTCTAGATATGAAAAGGTGAAGCGGAATGACTCTGGTTTGTGCCCTCACCTCATTGGTGACCAGGGTCAGGATACGGTCTAGATCCTCCACCAACTGCTTGAAGGTGGGCCGATGGGAGGAAATGGCATGCCAACAGTCTTTCATCATCATGTACCTGAGAGAGAGAGAGAGAGAGAGAGAGAGAGAGAGAGAGAGGAGAGAGAGACAGAGAGAGAAACAAGGAGTTTGAATGGTTAGTAAAAGTACTTCATTGTTTTTCTTTCCAAAACACATGCCATGCCACCCATTCAACAGACTGATGCACATTTCTAAAATCATTGTCCAATTGCCTGTCAAAAGTGGGTGAGATGATAAAGACTCATTTCTCTGAACCTAGGTGTCAAGGTATGAACCAGCCAATCCAAACACAGAGCTATGCTGGTTCTATTTCTCTGCACTCTCTAACGTTTAAGACAAATGCACGCCAATACCAATACTATCCTAGGTCTGTCTGACTCCACTGTAGATTTCACTGTTTCCAGTACAGTGTGAGAACATTAGGCCCGACAATACCGGTGCAGGCAGTGACATTATGTGCTGTGTAACTGGAAAGGGCCCAATGTGAATGACACCATTGATACAGGCCCAGGCCAGCTGTGTAGAATCATGGATCTGATGGAGATGGTGGGGACCCCCAGTTAGGCGTTTGTGTGTTGTGTGCTTGGTGTGTGTGTGTGTGTCTGCCTGCCTGCATATGTGTGTGTGTGTGGTGTGTGTGTTATGTGTGTTGTGTGTGTGTGTCTGCCTGCCTGCCTGCATATGTGTGTGTGTGTGTGTGTATGAGATAAAGTGATAAAAATTGTATTATACAGCTCATTGGTGCAGTTGCCAGGCTTGTCCATACGATGGCCCTCTTTCAACAGCTTGAACAGCTCCTCGACGGGATACCAGGGTACGGAGAACCCCCCAGGGTGAAGATCTCCCACATCAGCACCAATGACCAGCTGGGAAGAAAAACCAAACACACATATTCAAAAATTAATGCTTTCATTACTATTATCATGTTATGCATCCATTGATACATACATAACAATTGATGGCAATGCAGTATTAGACTTTTCTTTTTTTTTTTTTTTTTTTTTTACCACGATTTCAAATGCTACTGCCTCAGAGAAACAAAGGGTGAAGTGAACTGTTTAAAGAACCCACAGCTATATTCATTCCACTGATTCCATAATTAATGAATCAATTGATTCCGCTAACCATTCTCTATAAATGTTCACACTAACATTAATTTAAGGCTCAAAGTGGCGCAGCGGTCTAAGGCACTGCATCTCAGTGCTAGAGGCGTCACTACAGATCCTGGTTTGATTCCAGGCTGTATCACAACCGGCCATGTTTGGGAGTCCCATAGGGCGGTGCACAATTGGCCCAGTGTTGTCCGGATTTGGCCGTGGTAGGCTGTCATTGTAAATAAGAATTTGTTTTTTAAGTGACTTGCTTAGTTAAATAAAGGTTGAATAAAAAATAAATAATCAATGACTCTTCATGGCTGTGTGTGTGTTGGGAGCAACAAAGAGTGTATTATAGCACCCGCAGGGAATGGAGGCACGCACGCCACACACACACACACACACACACACACACACACACACACACACACACACACACACACACACACACACACACACACCACACACACACACACACACACACACACACACACACACACACACACACACACACAGAGAGCAGCACGCCTACCATAGTGACCCAAAGAGGCCACAACACGACAAAGACACCGTGATATTTTATTTGCTCCTGTGGTTACCTCTCCATCGATCTATTGACATAACTGGCCCTGCGTTTGTTCTCTCTTTCTATCTGTCCCTCTGCATCTCTCTGTTTGTTAACACATCCCTTTGCTCCATTCAATGGCACTTCGTATCCATCGCTCACCTATTGTCATTCCACTGGCCCATGTAGATACAGTTGAAGTCGGAAGTTTACATACACCTTAGCCAAATACATTTAAACTCAAGTTTTTCACCATTCCTGACATTTAATCCTTGTAAAAATTCCCTGTTTTAGGTCAGTTAGGATCACCACTTTATTTTAAGAATGTGAAATATCAGAATAATAGTAGAGAGAATGATTTATTTCAGCTTTTATTTCTTTCATCACATTCCCAGTGGGTCAGAAGTTTACATACACTCAATTGGTATTTGGTAGCATTGCCTTTAAATTGTTTAACTTGATGACAAACGTTTTGGGTAGCCTTCCACAAGCTTCCCACAATAGGTTGGGTGAATGTTGGCCCATTCCTCCTGACAGAGCTGGTGTAACTGAGTCAGGTTTGAGTCACTTTTTCAGTTCTGCCCACAAATTTTCTATACGATTGAGGTCAGGGCTTGTGATGGCCAATCCCATACCTTGATGACCTTAAGCCATTTTGCCACAACTTTGAAAGTATGCTTGGGGTCATTGTCCATTTGGAAGACCCATTTGTGACCAAGCTTTAACTTCCTGACTGYTGTCTTGAGATGTTGCTTCAATATATCCACATCATTTTCCTCCCTCATGATGCCATCTATTTTGTGAAATGCACCAGCCCCTCCTGCAGCAAAGCACCACCACAACATGATGTTGCCACCCTCATGCGTCACGGTTGGGATGGTGTTCTTCGGCTCGCAATCCTGCCCCGTTATCCTCCAAACATAACGATGGTCATTATGGCCAAACAGTTCTATTTTTGTTTCATCAGACCAGAGTACATTTCTCCAAAAAGTACGATCTTTGTCCCCATGTGCAGTTGCAAACCGTAGTCTAGGTTTTTTATGGCGGTTTTGGAGCAGTGGCTTCTTCATTGCTTGCAGCCTTTCAGGTTATGTCTATAGGATAAGTTTTACTGTGGATATAGATACTTTTGTACCCGTTTTCTTCAGCATCTTCACAAGGTCCTTTGCTGTTGTTCTGGGATTGATTTGCACTTTTCACACCAAAGTACGTTCATCTCTAGGAGACAGAACGCGTCTCCTTCCTGAGCGGTATGACGGCTGCGTGGTCACATGGTGTTTATACTTATGTACTATTGTTTGTACAGATGAATGTGGTACCTTTAGGCATTTGGAAATTGTTCCCAAGGATGAACCAGACTTGTGGAGGTCTACAATTCTTTTTCTGAGGTCTTGGCAGATTTCTTTAGATTTTCCCATGATGTCAAGCAAAGAGGCACTGAGTTTGAAGGTAGGCCTTGAAATACATCCACAGGTACACCTTCAATTGACTCAAATGATGTCAATTAGCCTATCAGGAGCTTCTAAAGCCATGACATAATTTTCTGAAAATTTCAAAGCTGTTTAAAGGCACAGTCAACTTAGGGTATGTAAACTTCTGACCCACTGGAATTATGATACAGTGAATTATAAGTGAAATAATCTGTCTGTAAACAATTGTTGGAAAAACGACTTATGTAATGCACAAAGTAGATTGTGAAAAGTAGATTGCCAAAACTATAATCAAATCCAATTTTATTGGTCACATACACATGGTTAGCAGATGTTAATGGGAGCGTAGCGAAATGCTTGTGCTTCTACTTTTGACCATGCAGTAATATCTAACAAGTAATCTAACAATTCTGACAACTACCTTTTACACACAAGTGTAAAGGAATGAGTAAGAATATGTACATATAAATATATGGATGAGCGATGGCCGAACAGCATAGGCAAGATGCAGTAGATGGTATAGAGTACAGTAGAGATTTGAGTCAGTATGTTGGCTGCAGCCACTCAGTGTTAGTGATGGCTGTTTAACAATCTGATGGCCTTGAAATAGAAGCTGTGATGAACCTGTACTGATCTCTCCTTCTGGATGATAGCGGGGTGAACAGGCAGTGGCTCGGGTGGTTGTTGTCCTTGATGATCTTTTGGCCTTCCTGTGACATCGGGTAGTGTAGGTGTCCTGGAAGGCAGGTAGTTTGCTCCCGGTGATGCGTTGTGCAGACCTCACTACCCTCTGGAGAGCCTTACGGTTGTGGGCAGAGCAGTTGCCGTACAGGATGCTCTCGATTGTGCACCTGTAAAAGTGAGTGTGAGTGTTTTTTGTTGCGCCTGCTTCACCACGCTGTCTGTGTGGGTGGACCATTTCAGTTTGTCCGCGATGTGTACGCCGAGGAACTTAAAACTTTCCACCTTCTCCACTACTGTCCCGTCGATGTGGATAGGGGGGTGCTCCCTCTGCTGTTTCCTGAAGTCCACGATCATCTCCTTTGTTTTGTTGACGTTGAGTGTGAGGTTATTTTCCTGACACCACACTCCGAGGGCCCTCACCTCCTACCTGTAGGCCGTCTCGTCGTTGTTGGTAATCAAGGCTACCACTGTAGTGTCGTCTGCAAACTTGATGATTGAGTTGGAGGCGTGCAAGGCCACGCAGTCATGGGTGAACAGGGAGGACAGGGAAGGGCTGAGAACGCACCCTTGTGGGGCCCCAGTGTTGATGATCAGCGGGGTGGAGATGTTGTTTCCTACCCTCACCACCTGGGGGCGTCCCGTCAGAAAGTCCAGGACCAGTTGCACAGGGAGGGGTCGAGACCCAGGAGCTCGAGCTTAATGACGAGTTTGGAGGGTACAATGGTGTTAAATGCTGAGCTGTAGTCAATGAACAGCATTCTTACATAGGTATTTCTCTTTTCCAGATGGGTTAGGGCAGTGTGCAGTGTGATTGCGATTGCGTCGTCTGTGGACCTATTGAGGCGGTAAGCAAATTGGAGTYGGTCTAGGGTGTCAGGTAGGGTGGAGGTGATATGATCCTTGACTAATCTCTCAAAGCACTTCATGATGACGGAAGTGAGTGCTACGGGGCGGGGCGATAGTAGTTTAGCTCAGTTACCGTAGCTTTCTTGGGAACAGGAACAATGGTGGCCCTCTTGAAGCATGTGGGAACAGCAGACTGGGATAGGGATCGATTGAATATGTCCGTAAGCACACCAGCCAGCTGGTCTGCGCATGCTCTGAGGATGCGGCTAGGGATGCCGTCTGGGCCGGCAGCCCTGCGAGGGTTAACACGTTTAAATGTTCTCATGTTGGCTGCAATGAAGGAGAGGCCGCAGGTTTTGGTAGCGGGCCGTGTCGGTGGCACTGTATTGTCCTCAAAGCGAGCAAAGAAGTTGTTTAGTTTGTCTAGGAGCAAGACATCGGGGTCCGCGACGAGGCTGGTTTTCTTTTTGTAGTCCGTGATTGACTGTAGACCCTGCCACATACCTCTCGTGTCTGAGCCATTGAATTGTGACTCTACTTTGTCTCTATACTGACGCTTAGCTTGTTTGATTGCCTTGCGGAGGGAATAGCTACACTGTTTGTCTTCGGTCATGTTTCGGTCGCCTTGCCCTGATTAAAAGCAGGGGTTCGCACTTTCAGTTTTGCGCGAATGCTGCCATCAATCCACGGTTTCTGGTTGGGGAAGGTTTTAATTTCTTATGGGAAGGTGGGATGGTAGTGTCCCACCTGGCCAACATCCGGTGAAATTGCAGTGCGCGAAATTCAAAAATACTAAATTCAAATATTTACCATTCTTGAAAATATGTGTTATACATCAAAATAAAGCTTAACTTCTTGTTAATCCAGCCGCTGTGTCAGATTTCAAAAAGGCTTTACTGCAAAAGCACACCATGCGATTATCTGAGGACAGCGCCCCGCATACAAACACATGAAAATAAAAAAGAACAAGGCAGTTCAAAAAGAACAAGGCAGGTGCGACACAAAAGTCAGAAATAGCGATATAATTAATGCCTTACCTTTTAAGATCTTCTGTTGGCACTCCAAAATGTTCACAAATGGCCCTTTTGTTCGATAATGTCCTTCTTTATGTCCCAAAAATGTCCATTTATTTGGCGCGTTTGATTCAGAAACACACCGGTTTCAACTCGCCCAACATGCCTACAAAGTATCTAATAAGTTACCTGTAAACTTGGTCCAAACATTTCAAACAACATTCCTAATCCAACCTCAGGTAAACTGAAACGTAAATAATCAATAAAATTTAAAACGGAATAAACTGTTTCTAATACCAGATAAAAACAACGTGGAGCGCGCCCCTGTTTACGCGCACCAGTACAGTAGAGTCCACCTGGAGTGACACTTACAATGAATAGGACTACTTCTTCATTTCTCAAAAGAAAAACATCGAACAATTTCTAAAGACTGTTGACATCTAGTGGAAGCCATAGGAACTGCAACCAGGTTCCTAAAAATAAGAGTATCCCATAGAACCCCATTGGAAAATCCTATGATTTTCGCCTGCCGAATCAGTTCTGTTATACTCACAGACATTATTTTAACAGTTTTAAAAACTTTAGAGTGTTTTCTATCCAGATCTACCATTATATGCATATCCTAGCTTCTGGGCCTGAGTAACAGGCAGTTTACTTTGGGCATGCTTTTCATCCGGATGTCAAAATACTGCCCCCTACCCAAGAGAGGTTAAGAGTCGCTGTGGGTACAACATCACCGATGCATTTGCTAATAAACTCGTTCACCGAATCAGCGTATACACTAATGTTGTTGTTCGACGCTATCCGGAACATATCCTAGTCCACGTGATCGAAGCAATCTTGAAGCGTGTTATCAGATTGGTCGAACCAGCGTTGAACAGACCTGAGCACGGGCGTTTCCTGTTCTAATTTCTGTCTATAGGCTGGGAGCAACAAAATGGAGTAGTGGTCAGATTTGCCGAAAGGAGGGCGAGGGAGGGCTTTGTATGCGTCGCGGAAGTTAGAGTAACAATGATCCAGAATTTTGCCAGCCCGGGTCGCGTAATTGATATGCTGATAAAATTTAGGGAGCCTTGTTCTCAGATTAGCCTTGTTAAAATCCCCAGCTACAATAAATTCAGCCTCAGGATATGTGGTTTCCAGTTTACATAGAGTCTAATGAAGTTCTTTCAGGGCCGTCGAGGTGTCTGCTTGGGGGGGGGGGGTGAATGTGTGAGTGCATGCACGCACACACACATTCACACACACACTCTCCAAGGGTCACAGCAGCCAGTGACCTGGCATCCAACCTGGCCATAGCTAGTGTTTATACAAAGGCTGCATCGTAGTGAAATGCCAAAACAAACCAAAACACACTAAGGTGGGTGCTTATATTTGTCCTATTTCACACGTTTATTTATTTATTTGTATTTTATTGAACCTTTTATTTAACTAGGCAAGTCAGTCAAGAACAAATTCTTATTTACAATGACGGCCTACCCCTCCTGCTGGGACGGGGGCTGGGATTATAAAAAAATAATATAAAGGACAAAACACACATCACGACAAGAGAAACACCACAACACTACATAAAGAGAGACCTAAGACAAGAACACAGCATGGCAACAACACATGTCAACACAGCATGGTAGCAACACAACATAACAACATGGTAGCAACACAACATGGTAGCAGCACAAAACATGGTACAGACATTATTGGACACAGACAACAGCCCAAAGGGCAATATGGTAGAGACAACACATCACGCAAAGCAGCCACAACTGTCAGTAAGAGTGTCCATGATTGAGTCTTTGAATAAAGAAATGGAGATAAAACTGTCCAGTTTGAATGTTTTTTGTATCTCGTTCCAGTCGATAGCTGCAGCGAACTGAAAAGAGGAGCGACCCAGGGATGTGTGTGCTTTGGGGACCTTTAACAGAATGTGACTGGCAGAAAGGGTGTTGTATGTAGAGGATGAGGGTTGCAGTAGGTATCTCAGATAGGGGGTATCTCAGATAGCAGGGCTTGATATTCAGGGCTGCGCGCTAGCCACAGGGAGGTTTGGGAAACTCTCCGGGCCAGTTGATCATACTCGTCAGTGGCCCGCTTGGGCCAGTGAAAAGAATYTTGTAATAATGCTATTTTTAATTTAGGCTATATAATTGATTAAGAAACAGATGAATTCCTGAAGCTGTTAGTTCGTATGTCAATCATTTATCACACGGACCCCGCACACATAGCCTAGCTTGAGAGTGTTGCGTGAAGCAGCTCACTGAAGACCGACAGCGGTAGGGGTAGGAAAGCGTTAAGAAAGATGTTCCAAGTTATGATCTTTACCAGTAAATGCTAAGGCAAGAATGTGTATGCAAACCAGGTATAACAAGTTCAGTCTTGGTTGAATATTTGCTATGCGCAATACAGTCTACTTTGATAATCAGACATTTACTCTAGGCTATTTAGTCCTTTAAAAGTCCTTGAAGTTATGGAAGCCGATTTAGAAGTTCTAGTGCTCCGTTTTTTGTAACCGCTGTCATTTGTTTCCTGCCGTTTCAAATAACGGGTGCTGCGCTAGTCTGTTGCTCTCGTTTTGGAAAAAACATGTTTGGTTATTATGAMCAAGACAACATTGAATGTTGGCTTCAACTTGGTTTTCCATATAAAGCGTTCCATTACAAAGGGAACACAGTTTTTGCTCACTTTCTCGTTTTTAAAACATGATACAATAACCCCTCAATAACTCTTCAACATTTCAAATGGAGAGACTGACTAGCTACCACAGACTTCATTACTGTGTTTGTGTTGGGAAAATCTACTGTTGCATGCGGTCTTATTTAGTCAGGCAATTCTGACATGTTTTAGAATACAATTTGTTTTGTAATGTCAACGCATAATGCCTTTGGGAAGGCTTAATAAAACATGCATTATTCTCTAAGTGGTAGTAATGCATACTTTTTTGCATACATTTTGGGGGGAGATTTTTTTCTAATGGCTATTACAACAATTCAATATAAAATGTAGGTCCATGAAAATTACAACTAAGTACTTGAAAAAGTCCTTGAAAGTCCTTGAATTTGACTTGTCAATGTCTGTATGAATGCTGTAGACTACTTGCTCAGCCCAAATTAAAGATAAAATCACCTGCTATTGAAATTACGTGTGCATCATCCGCTTTTCTGCCAGATCTTGACCCAGGACAGAATTATTTTCATTTGGGACAGTAACGTTCAGTTGGAAATGGCTCGGTGTGCCATTGGCAAATGTACCTGAATGTCAAGCATTAATACGCATATGTGAATTGTGTGTATTGTTTTTAATTGTTAGGTATTACTGCACTGTTGCAGCTAGAAACATAAGCATTCTGCTGCACCTGTGATAACTTCTGCAAAATAAGTGTACGCGACCAATAACATGTATTTGATTTTAATTGGAAATGTGATTTTTGCATATCCCCCTGATATCCTCATTGCTTGCTCTTTGGGGTTTTATGCTGGGTTTCAGTATGAGCACTTTGTGACATCTGCTGATGTAAAAAGGGCTTTATAAATACAATTGAATTGAAGGAGGCCTAGGGGAGACTTAAGTGCAGGGCAGGGGGAGGTGGGCTCTGGCCCCTTCCAGAGGCTTTGAAGACGGGTAGATTAGTAACAGCATCAGGCCGTGTGAAACTTTCCCTTTCGCCACAGACCGGCCAGTACACACCCCACCCACCAAACAAATCCCCCTGCAACCCCTAACTCCACCACCACAAAATCACCTCTCTAACCTCCTGTACCCATTCCTCCACCACCATCCCAACCTCTTACCCCCTCAGTCTCACTGCAAAACAATTTGCATCAGAAAGCTACAGCCAGTGTATAAGCCAGGGTCGTGTTCATTAGGGCACACAATGGAACACTTTTTAAAACTGCTGGTTTTAACAGGTTTTCTTACGTTGGGTGCCTAATGAACACAGTCTAGGCTGAGTTCCTCTTTCTAAAACAGTAAGCAAATTGTGTTTGTGCGAGAGTAAAACCAAGGTACAGTACTTACACATCACTCTGGTGAGTGTACACACGGTCAAACAGCGCCTCTGGAGCCATCCACTTCACCGGGAGACGACCCTGAGGAAGACACACACACACACACAGGTCAAAGGGCAAGGTCAAAAAGGTAACATTTAAATATCTATACACAGACAGACATAGGGTATTTCATGACCAATATTTATTGGCCAATCAGCATCTTTTAATTCATGCACTCTACCAGGTTCCTGGTATTTCCAAGAATCTCATTAGATCTGGGAATACCAATAGAGAATTCCCAGAGGTACTGTCACACGTTTATAGCAGTTAGCAGATAAACTGGGTTGCAGAGAAAGACACAGTTTATTGCTACAAGCCATTAAACACTGCAGCATGGATAGCAAGTGACAAGCAGGGTCAAATAAATTCATGCATACTTAAGTTGCAGTGTAGGAGAAATTATTTTAGAATGGGTAATAGAAAGGTAGGGGCAGATGATAATCATGATGATGATGATGATTAACATTAGTTCTGCCCCTACCTTTTTATTAGGCCTTCTGAAATAAGTCTAATTTCTCCAAGACTAGAACATACTATTGTAAAGACTGATGGATTGGTGATTATCGTCACCATCACCCATTGTCTATGGCTCATGCTGTGTTGTGGTTGGTTGTTTTTGTGGTTCTTGTTGTTTTCAACTAGGCTAGGTTCTCAGCGTGTAATGAAAAGGCAGCCATGCATACTAAAGGAGGATGGGCAGGCTGTGCTGTGCTCTACAGTGTGAATCAGATGAATGCTACTGGGGGTCTGCTATGGAGATGTCAAGCACGCTCCCTCAAAACTTGAGACATCTGTGGCATTGTGTTGTGACAAAACGGCACATTGTAGAGTGGCCTTTTATCGTCCCCAGCACAAGGTGCACCTGTGTAATGATCGTGTTGTTTAATCAGCCACACCTGTCAGGGGAAATCCTCACTAACAGGGATGTAAACAAATGTGAGTATGGAACATTTCTGTGATATTTTATTTCAGCTCATGAAACATGAGACCAACACTTTACATGTTGTGTTTATATTTTTGTTCAGTGTAGGAAATCTGTTCCCAAGTAAGTCCCACGCATAAATAGAGGTATATGTGATATTGCTGAGCGATTAACCATTTCATTTTTTTTTTTAAACAGCTAATTGACCGTTGGTTTAATTACTTTGAATTCCATTTAATTCGTTTTTTGATCTAGAGATAAATCAGATCCAGCCTGAACTGTGAAATGTAGTAGGGATTTGTAGTTTCATTTGTCATTTTCTACATAGTTTAGTGCATAAAATGTGGTAATTAACTACAATGACCATAATCCATTGCACATCTACTTGTCCGGTCTGTGTCTCTTCTATGACTGCTTCTATGGAAGAGTGAAGAGTGCACGATTGCTGATATAGAGAGCAGCTGTTGCTTCGCAAGGTATTTCTACTTGAACATACATGATCTAAGTGATTGATAGTTGGTATTCAGCAGTCATAAAAGTATGCCTTATTTCCTTTGAATAACTACAAAATAGTACTTTTGTCAGACAGCACAGGCAGCAGCTGTATAGAGATGAGATAATGACATGGAATGAAATTAAGTAATCAAATAAAATATACACAACAACTGAAATATTTTTATTAAGTAAAGTAATGTGAATAAATGATGGCTAATAAGTAATAATCAGTCATGTGCAGTCACTACCATCATGGGACATGTGTTAATTGTTTTATTCTGCGTTGTTACAGCATTCAACCCACATAATGCATAGTGCATTTAATGTTTAAAAACATTATTGAAACTGAAATTGAAAACCGTGATTATTTTTTCATAATCAAACCGACATCAAAAAGCACTAATCCAGACCTGCCAACCCTGTCCAACTTTTTTAGAGTTCCAGACGCGCGCAGCAAATTGGAGATTCGACTCGCCGAATTGGGGTTTTCTTTCCCCCCCTGTATGCTCGTGCATGCGCTGTTTGTGAGTCTGATCYCAATTATAGAATTGTACCAAATCGAGTCTATAAAAGGTTGGAATACTTTCTTGACAGCATTCCATTTACACATATGGTAAAAGTCACTAACAATATTGAATAACAAAGAACACACAAAGGACCTTTATTCTTGGGTACAGTGTAGAATGGAGATAATTATCTATGAAGTTTTTCTTAGCACATGCCCCCAAGTTTAGTCTCTGTAGTAGAGGAACGGGGCCAATCACAAGGGCCAGCTCACAAGTATTGGCCTTTTAGACACGGTTCCTAATCAACACTAAAAGCAATTTCATTTTGAAAACATAAAAAACAAATGCAAATTGCATCGACACAGACTGCAAACTGGCTACACAATGCTTAAGTAGGCTACCGCAAAGGGAATCTGACCGCTGTTCGCTAGAAGAGTCTGGTGTTTCAGCCTATGTAAAGGTGCCTATTGTATTTCTATGCAGAGCATACATCATTTCAGATTTTCGTAATTGATAAAATCTCAAATCTAATGCAAAGGCATTTTAGAAGCATTGTAACACCGAACACTCATTCATTCTTCATCGCGCAGTCTTCTAAACTCCCGACTCCATTTAATGCCAAGAAGTTTATATTTATTTTTGATTATACTTTTGTAATGCTTTTTGTGGCGTGGATCATAATTACAGTTACAGTCTATCAGGTTGCGTGATCCTCCTAATGTTACATGGAAAATACAACTAATGGGATGCAGAATTAAATTTATATCACACTTGCACAAATGCAACTGGTTATTTTTTGTATTTGCATTTTATTTAATTCACTAGCAAATGCAAGTGAATTGCTGGCACTTTAGAGCCCACTGAATGTCCATCTTATGTTCGCTAACATTAGCTTGAAACAATTAGTGTTTACCTTTCCACAAAACACGGAGTCGAAAATGGATTTGTCTATGTGTTATGTGTTTACGTACAGCTGACAGTCAGCGAACTCAGCATCACAACAAACAGGAGGAGGGGCAGACACGGGGTAGCTACGTCGAATAATGATGTATTGATCTCCATGTCTGTTGACACAAACTCCGTACATGTCTGTGTGTTGCAGCTCGAGAATCGGGATGTTAAGATTTATTCAGTGGATTTATTTTTTATTAAAATGTAAAATATATATATTTCAGGCCCTTTTCATTTCTGCATACTTTTAACTCGGATCTCGTACCTACGTACATGGACAGAGAATTGCGTATTTGGTACGCAAAATCCGTGCACGTTGGCAGGTCTGCTAATCGCTCAGCAGTAATATTTGCTAATATTCCAATGTAATCAAGGTTTGAAATGATTATGTTTTTGTCAAATACTATATCTGTTTGGGATTCGTGCGGTCAATTTGCAGTGTACAAATGATTTATAACTATGTTCCGGCCCCCGACCATCCGCTCAAGGAAAAATTGGCCCACGGCAACCCCTGACCTACAATAACATTGCAGTATGGCGGCCGGGTTCGGGACCAGTTCTTTCTGGAGCATGTGGGAATTGAAAAAGAAGTCAGTGGGAGCAGGCGGGCGTGGTATGAAAAGCAGTGGGAGCGGGATGAAGGAATCAGTCCCGCGCAGACTTCTACCTCCTGTCTCTGCCAAGACTGAGAAGGACGGAGGGAGACTCAACTAACACAATACAGAAAGTAAAACTGAAATTCTAATTTTCCTTAAGGAATATCGGTTTACTTCATGAATTAACTCAATTGAAATGGAGTTAACTGTCACATACACCCCCTCACAACATTACAGAACACACTAACGAACACACAACACAGCATACACTCCTCAAGTGTCCCCCCCCCAAGTACTCACGTTAGTTGTCTTTTTATAGTAATCGATGTTGTGGACGTCCCTGGCCAGGCCAAAGTCAGCAATCTTCATGAAGTTGCTCTCTGTGACCAGGACGTTCCTCGCTGCTAGATCTCTATGTATACACTGGATGGAGAGAAGTAGAGAAAAGGGGACAGGGTGGACGGAGATATAGATGAAATTGACAACGAGAAAAAAAACTTTAATAGAAACTAATAGAAACATGTAAGTAAGCTATGCTAAAAATGTTATACTGTGTGTGTGTATGGTAAGTGTAATGAACCAGAAACATATTTAATTAACCCTTTGACAAGTATCAACAAACGGGTGTGATCATTCTACAGTGGTCCCTGCAGCGTACGCTCAAACCGGTGTGATTAGAACGCTTATTTAGAACAGCCAGTTTCGATTGACGCAACAGTCAGCGTTTCAGCTGGCAACACTGTTTTTTCGCAGAAACATTTTGCACAAACACAGTCCTTTAGAAAGTTATGTTCTGAATTGGACCAGTTTATTTTTGGATGCAATGTTTAAACAGTCACAGAAGTAGCGACAGCATAACACAATCATCCAAACTGYAAAATGTAGGCTAKATTAGTCCTAGSGCTAATCGAGGAAAGATTGAGGTAACACATGCGGTCATTTTTAGCTAACTCTCGGCTGACAGAAACCACAACATGCTAATAGAAATTACTACTCATCACATCACGGGTGAGTTCACCATTGATAGAAATAACTGAGTAAAACACCATTCCTTCACCTCATTTTGTTATAACACCTTTGGTCTGACAGATGTTTAAGTGACACCCAGAATGTATTGTATAATGTCAACAAACATGGCCCCACACATAGCTGGCAAATAGCTTAGCATCAGCTCATCATAATCAGTACAACCTTCAAAAAGTATTTTACACACATCATAGATGTGGTGAAGGTAGGAAACAACATCTCCACTTCGCTGACCCTCAACACTGGGGCCCCACAAGGGTGCGTGCTCAGCCCCCTACTGTACTCCCTGTTCACCCAGAACTGCGTGGCCATGCACACCTACAACTCAATCATCAKGTTTGCAGACGACACAACAGTAGTGGGCTTGATTAGCAACAACGACGAGACYGCCTACAGATAGGAGGTGAGGGCACTCGAAGTGTGGTGTCAGGAAAACAACGTCTCACTCAACGTCAACAAAACAAAAGGAGATGATCGTGGACTTCAGGAAACAGCAGATGGAGCACCCCCTATCCACATCGAAAGGACAGCAGTGGAGAAGGTGGAAAGTTTTAAGTTCACATCACAGACAAACTGAAATGGTCCACCCACACAGACAGCGTGGTGAAAAAGGCMCAACAGCGCCTGTTCAACCTCAGGAGGCTGAAGAAATTTGGTTTGTCACCCAAAACCCTGACAAACTTTTACAGATGCACAATCGAGAGCATCCTGTCGGGCTGTATCACAGCCTGGTACGGCAACTGCCRTCAACCGCAAGGCTCTCCAGAGAGTGGTGCGGTCTGCACAACGCATCACAGGGGAAAACTACCTGCCCTCCATGACACCTACAGCACCTGATGTCACAGGTAGGCCAAAAAGATCATCAAGGATAACAACCACCGAGCCACTGCCTGTTCACATCYCTACCATCCAGAAGGAGAGGTCAGTACAGGTCATCAAAGCTGGGACCGAGAGACTGAAAAACAGCTTCTGTCTCAAGGCCATCAGACTGCTAAACAGCGATCACTACCTCAAAGACMCTGCTGCCTACATAGAGACTCAAATCACTGGCCACTTTAATAAATGGATCACTTGTCACTTTAAACAATGCCACTTTAAATAATGCCACTTTAATAATGTTTAGATATCTTACATCACTCATATCATATGTATTTACTGTGTTTTATGCCATCTACTGCATCTTGGCTATGCCGCTCGGCCATCGCTCATCCATATATTTATCTGTACATATTCTCATTCACCCCTTTAGATTTGTGTGTATTAGGTAGTTGTTGGGAAATTGATAGATTACTTGTAGGATATTACTGCACTGTCGGAACTAGAAGCACAAGCATTTCTCTACACTTGCATTAACATCTGCTAACCATGTGTATGTGAGTAATAAAATTTGATTTGATGTCCATTACYATCTATGCAATAATCGGAATGCATGATTTGTTCACAGTACTTGAAAACATGTGAATAAAACTGTAAATATATGCTACAGTATAAATTACAACACAATATACAGAAAATAAAGGCACCTAGTTTGATAGGAGTAAAGTTATTATTTGTAAGGAAAACAACAATGCGAGCGCCAGCCKYAAAATGTGCCTGGGGGATAAAGTTTGTGCAAGACTGCTTGGGCTCTCCTCGAAGAGAGAAGTTTGTCCGGCTCAGTAAAGGCTCAAACATAAATTGTCCAGAACAGTGAAATGGGCTACTTCTATGTGAATTAATGAGGAGGTAGAACACACCACAATTCAAACTGTTGTTAGAAAATAAAACTTGTAAGAAAATAGCTTGAAATTGACAAGTTATTTTTGTTTGGAAGCAGCACGGGTTAATTGTCCTGTTCCGTAATAATCACATTTTGGAACAGTGAGTGCATTCTGACATCACGTGCATAAAAAAATCTCACGCTGGGGCGACTGTTAGAGATATTTGGAACTCATGCATGAAAAGGTTAAAGTAACACACGCTACCTAATATAACATGACGACAAAATACATGCACCACAAACGTGCCTGAATTGGAGGAAGATTCATGACAGATACATGGTAGAAGTTGTTTGTGCACCTAGGTGTGTATGTCTGCCTGTGCATGTGTGTTTAGGTGCCTGTCTGCATGCCAGAGTGTGTGTCTATGCATGTGTGTGTGTGTGTATGCGTGTGTGTGTGTATGTTATCATACTGTGTGATTGTATGCTCTAGGCTCTGTCACATTCCTCTAGTGAGCAGGAGCGTGATGGAGTGTTTGGCTAAAGTGCCCATTGCCAGTTGTGAATGCGTTGTGAAAACGCTATTCTTCAGTTGTCCACACAGAGAGGCTTTGTGTGATAGAGAGAGACAATGCTGAGATTTGGACAGGTGGCTGATTTGGACAGATGTGTTTTTAGGAGACAATATTGATAAACACACACTTTTTACACAACCACCATGGCTAAAGCCCTAGTCACAAGGACCCAGTGCAATGCCAAGGAAGTGTGTCTACCTAGCAGAATGGTGAGAATGAACATGTTGTATGTGTGTATGTGTGTGTGTGTGTACCTTCTGTGAGGCCAGATATTCCATGCCSCGTGCCACCTGGTAGGTACAGGAGACCAAGTCCTTGAAGGTGAGCTGTTCATCTGAGCAGCGGGTAATATCGTAGGAGTACTCCATGCCAGGGGGCCTGCGGGCACGTAGGTACTCCCTCAGGTTCCCTTTAGAGGCATACTCCACTATCACATATAGAGGGCCTGTCACAGAGAGACAAAGAGACAGACAGACAGAGAAAGAAAGATAGAAAGAGAGAGAGAGGACACATGTACACATTTAGGACTCCACACTGACTGATCACTGCTTTACAAATTGGGGGAGAGGGATGAATCTTGAGTATTGAAGGAACCGAGTCAATCAGGGATTATGGGCATCAGGATTTTATCTTGAAAACTTGAACGCTGACAATTTGTGAATGACAGAGTCAAACATGACAAAAATGACAAATATATGGTGGGAGAGGTTTTGTTGTGTGTGTGGATGAAATACTGATGTAGATTCAGTTCTGATATTCAACACCATATTCATAGTACAGTCGTGGCCAAAAGTTTTGAGAATGACACAAATATTAATTTTCACAAAGTCTGCTGCCTCAGTTTGTATGATGGCAATTTGAATATACTCCAGAATGTTATGAAGAGTGCCTTGCAAATGAAGTGAATCCCCCAAAAACATTTCCACTGCATTTCAGCCCTGCCACAAAAGGACCAGCTGACATCATGTCAGTGATTCTCTCGTTAACACAGGTGTGAGTGTTGACGAGGACAAGGCTGGAGATCACTCTGTCATGCTGATTGAGTTCGAATAACAGACTGGAAGCTTCAAAAGGAGGGTGGTGCTTGGAATCATTGTTCTTCCTCTGTCAAACATGGTTACCTGCAAGGAAACATGTGCCGTCATCATTGCTTTGCACAAAAAGGGCTTCACAGGCAAGGATATTGCTGTAAGATTGCACCTAAATCAACCATTTATCGGATCATCAAGAACTTCAAGGAGAGCGGTTCAATTGTTGTGAAGAAGGCTTCAGGGTGACCAAGAAAGTCCAGCAAGCGCCAGGACCGTCTCCTAAAGTTGATTCAGCTGCGGGATCGGGGCACCACCAGTACAGAACTTGCTCAGGAATGGCAGCACGCACAGTGAAACAAAGACTTTTGGAGGATGGCCTGGTGTCAAGAAMGGCAGCAAAGAAGCCACTTCTCTCCAGGAAAAACATCAGGGACATACTGATATTCTGCAAAAGGTACAGGGATTGGACTGCTGAGGACTGGGGTAAAGTCATTTCCTCTGAGGAATCCCCTTTCCAATTGTTTGGGGCATCTGGAAAAAAGCTTGTCCGGAGAAGACAAGGTGAGCGCTACCATCAGTCCTGTGTCATGCCAACAGTAAAGCATCCTGAGACCATTCATGTGTGGGGTTGCTTCTCAGCCAAGGGAGTGGGCTCACTCACAATTTTGCCTAAGAACACAGCCACGAATAAAGAATGGTACCAACACATCCTCCGAGAGCAACTTCTCCCAACCATCCAGGAACAGTTTGGTGATGAACAATGCCTTTTCCAGCATGATGGAGCACCTTGCCATAAGGCAAAAGTAATAACTAAGTGGCTCGGGGAACAAAACATTGATATTTTGGGTCCATGGCCAGGAAACTCCCCAGACCTTAATCCCATTAAGAAATTGTGGTCAATCCTCAAGAGGCGGGTGGACAAACAAAAACCCACAAATTCTGACAAACTCCAAGCATTGATTATGCAAGAATGGGCTGCCATCAGTCAGGATTTGGCCCAGAAGTTAATTTGGCCCAGAAGTTAATTGACAGCATGCCAGGGCYGATTGCAGAGGTCTTGAAAAAGAAGGGTAAACACGGCAAATATTGACTCTTTGCATCAACTTCATGTAATTGTCAATAAAAGCCTTTAACACTTATGAAATGCTTGTAATTATACTTCAGTATCCCATAGTGACAAAAAATATTTAAAGACACTGAAGCAGCAAATTTTGTGGAAATTAATATTGTGTCATTCTCAAAACTTTTGGCCACGACTGTAGATGTATGGGAGAGGTACAGAGTAAGTTATGGTAGAGCCCCTTGTACTCACCATCTTGTGTACAGGCCCCTAGCAGGTTGATGATGTTCTTGTGTTTACCGATCATCTTCATCATCTCCATCTCTGACACCAGATCAGACAGGTCCTTCTCTGTAGCATCGTCTGGAGGAGGGCATGAGGAGGAATGAAAATACAGAAATACATATTCATGAATAACAGACACATGCACAATGCTATAGGCTGCATTAATTTGTCAGCATCATTACCTGTTAACTAGCCCTCCCTCTTGGTTGGTCCTGTCTCGCTCAGTTAAACCTCTTAAATGTAAAGTKCTCATATTTGGGGACCCTATTAGATTTTTTATTTATTCAATTCAGTTTGGAAAAGCAGGGTGTCTGCAGAAAGCTGAGTATCTTGGCTATTGATCGGTGCCTTCAAATCTTTGGTGTGGCTTTCTACCAAATATGGGCATATGAATTTACAAGGGCAGGCCGAGCCGATGACTTCATTTAAAGATGGCTGCTACCTACATGAGGATGAACTTATTTTTCTGCCTGTGACCTACCGTTATTGATCACCAGCCCCGAGAGTCATAATGTTTATTTTATACAATGTTTTCACCAAACAGCAAACATCTTAAAATGTAAGTTTCGATTTGGTCTGTGTGTGAGCTATAGCTACATGGGGGCTATCAAATGAATCCTTAGGTAGGTAGGAAGACATCTAGCCAATTTCCAATGTTATCTGATTATGTATGACTTAATGGCAACATTGAATGTCCACTGAGTGACTATATCTTTGCGCATCAAATATATGATGTTGCCTGCTTACCCGCTGTAGGCATCCATTACACAGGGGATTGGCTACTTGGGTTGGACAAAGCAAGGCCTATAACCTTTTATGCGTAATGCAACCTATTGCTACCTGGCTCAGAGACGAGAGACACTGAGCACGCTACATTACATTGTAAACAGATTTCATTGTTTAGCAAAAATATGTCTTAAGAAAAAAAGGGAAAAACTAAGAATATTGAACAGGAACCTAAAAAGAAGGCAGCTATGAATAAGTATACCGATATTGAAACTTTAAATAAGTCGGACTCGGATCAGGGGAGCGATTTGGACAACGAGGATTTCGATTCAGCCGACGAAGATTCGAGAAGGATTGGATCCACTCCTATATCTGGCAGTAAATTATTTTCATGACTTTTTTTTAGCTAACTTACTATATGCATTTTGTTTTTTATAAATTGTTTACTTTTTGTGCTTTGGATTTAGTTTAAATAGGCCTATGTAACAAGTTATATAATTCCAAAGTAATTATTGTCTATGTTTCATATTAGTTCACTGTTTGCTGTTCTAAGTTTCATCCTTGTAACTTTGGAGAGGCCACTAAACTCTCATGGCCATTGTTTATTTGTGGTTCTCACCTCTGCCTTAGTCTCCAAAGTGTTACTGTTTACATTATGTGTGTGCTTCACACCTTCTATGTGAGTCACTGTACAGATAAAGTTTAGGCTTGGTATTTTTACTTTACAGTAATGTTGTGTTGTAAATTTTGTCAACTGTAATTSTGTGTCTTACAACAATATATCCCTTTATTTTATTCACCAGAAGCATAGATGCAGAGGATTTGGATGATGGCGTTTGGGATCCACCCCTCCGCAGCAAACGCCCCCGCTGGTCAAGATCTTCACCCCCCACTGCTATGTCAATCTCCCCGTCTGATGGTTATACATCCACCACTCAACAAAGGCCCCACTCCTCTTCAACCACCCCTACTACAGTTTCAACCACACCTACTACAGTTTCAACCACCCCTACTACAGTTTCAACCACCCCTACTACAGATTCAACCACCCCTACTACAGTTTCAACCACCCCTACTACAGTTTCAATCACCCCGTCTGATGGTTCTACATCCACTACACAAAGACCCCACTCCTCTTCAACCACCCCCACTGCAGGCCCTGGCACCACTCCCCTCTCTGCAAGTTCATCTGGAGGTGCGGGGGCAGGGAGGAGATCTAGGCCTCAACAGAAAAGAGGGAGAGGAAGTGGAAGCAGCACAACAGAGGGCAATGAAACTGAGGACAGGTGGCATAGGATCCTTGAAGATGATGAGGAGCCAGAACAATTTAGGGTTAAACCCAAATGACCTGAAGGACCACAGTTGGTTAGTGATGAAACATACACCCCCTTACAGTTGTTTCAGCTCTACTTTACCACCTCTGTACTGGGAACACTAATTAGTAATACCAACAAGTATGGGGATAAGAAGCAGCAGGGGGGAAGGAAGATGTCCTGGAAACCTGTCACCATGGGTGACATGCTCAACTACACTTCCTTGGTGATTTACATAGGACTGGTAATGGTATCAAGACTAGTTGACAACTGGAGCAAGTCAAATCAAATCAAACTTTATTTGCCACACGCGCCGAATACAACAAGTGTAGACTTTACCGTGAAACGCTTACTTGCAAGCCCTTAACCAACAGTGCAGTTCAAGAAGAAGAAGATATTTACCAAGTAGGCTAAAATAAAAAAGTTATAAATAAAAAGTAACACAATATGAATAACAATAACTAGGCTATATACAGGGGGCACCGGTACCGAGTCAGTGTGCAGGGGTACAGGCTAGTTGAGGTAATCTGTACATATAGGTGGGGTGCAAAGTGGCTATGCATAGGTAACAAACAAACAGCGAGTAGCAGCAGTGTACAAAAGGGGGGGTTCAATGTAAATTGTACAGTGGCGATTTTTATGAATTGTTCAGCAGTCTAATGGCTTGGGGATAAACGCTGTTGAGGAGCCTTTTGGTCCTAGACTTGGCGCTCCGGTACCGCTTGCCGTGCGGTAGCAGAGAAAACAGTCTATAACTTGGGTGACTGGAGTCTCTCACAATTGTATGGGCTTTCCTCTGACACAGCCGATTATATAGGTCCTGGATGGCAGGAAGCTTGGCCTTAGTGATGAACTGAGCTGTTCGCACTACCCTCTGTAGCGCCTTACGGTCAGATGCCGAGCAGTTGCCATACCAGGCGGTGATGCAACCAGTCAGGATGCTCTCGATGGTGCATCTGTAGAACCTTTCGAGGATCTGGGGGCCCATGCCAAATCTTTTCAGTCTCCTGAAGGGGAAAAGGTTTTGTCATGCYCTCTTCACGACTGTCTTGGTATATTTGGACCATGATAGTTCGTTGGTGATGTGGACACCAAGGAACTTGAAACGCTTGACCCGCTCCACTACAGACCCGTCAATGTTAATGGGGGCCTGTTCGGCCCGCCTTTTCCCATAGTCCAGGATCAGCTCCTTTGTCTTGCTCACATTGAGGGAGAGGTTGTTGTCCTGGCACCAAACTGCCAGTTCTCTGACCTCCTCCCTATAGGCCGTCTCATCGTTGTCGGTGATCAGGCCTACCACTGTTGTGTCATCAGCAAACTTAATGATGGTGTTGGAGTTGTGTTTGGCCACGCAGTCGTGGGTGAACAGGGAATACCGGAGGGGACTAAGTACACACTCGAGGGGCACCAGTGTTAAGGACGGGCGTAGCAGGCATGTTGTTGCCTCCCCTTACCACCTTGGGGGGGCACGTCAGGAAGTCCATGATCCAGTTGCAGAGGGAGGTGTTTAGTCCCAGAGTCCTTAGCTTAGTGATGAGTTTCTTGTGCACTATGGTGTTGAACGCTGAGCTGTAGTCGATGAACAGCATTTTCACATAGGTGTTCCTTTTGTCCAGGTGAGAAAGGGCAGTGTGGAGTGCGAATGAGATTGCGACATCTGTGGATCTGTTGGGGCGATATGGGCTAGGGTGTCCGAGAGGATGCTGTTGATGTGAGCCACGACCAGCCTTTCAAAGCACTTCATGGCTACCGATGTGAGCGCCACGGGGCGGTAATCATTTAGGCAGGTTACCTTCGCTTACTTGGGCACAGGGACTATGGTGGTCTGCTTGAAATATGTACAGTTGAAGTCGGAAGTTTACATACACTTAGGTTGGAGTCATTCAAAATCGCTTTTTAACCACTCCACAAATTTTGAGTTAATAAACTATAGTTTTGGAAAGTCGGTTAGGACATCTACTTTGTGCATGACACAAGTCATTTTTCCAACAACTGTTTACAGACAGATTATTTCACATATAAATACCTGTATCACAATTCCAGTGGGTCAGAAGTTTACATTCCAGAAAATGATGTCATGGCTTTAGAGGCTTCTGATAGGCTAATTTACATAATTTGAGTCAATTGGAGGTGTACCTGTGGATGTATTTCAAGGCCTACCTTCAAACTTTGCTTGACATCAAGGGAAAATCAAAGAAATCAGCCAAGACCTCAGAAAACAAATTGTAGACCTCCACAAGTCTGGTTCATCCTTTGGAGCAATTTCCAAACGCCTGAAGGTACCACGTTCATCTGTACAAACAATAGTACGCAAGTATAAACACCATGGGACCACGCAGCTGTCATACCACTCAGGAAGGAGATGCGTTCTGTCTCCTAGAGATGAACGTACTTTGGTGCGAAAAGTGCAAATCAATCTCAGAACAGCAGCAAAGGACCTTGTGAAGATGCTGAAGGAAACAGGTAGAAAAGTATCTATATCCACAGTGAAATGAGTCCTATATCGACATAACCTGAAAGGCCGCTCAGCAAGGAAGAAGCCACTGCTCCAAAACCGCCATGTCTTTGGGGACAAAGATCGTACTTTTTGGAGAAATGTCCTCTGGTCTGATGAAACAAAAATAGTTACTGTTTAGCCATAATGACCATCGTTATGTTTGGAGGATAAAGGGGGAGGCTTGCAAGCCTAAGAACACCATCCCAACCGTGAAGCACGGGGTTGGCAGCATCATGTTGTGGGGGTGCTTTGCTGCAGGAGGGACTGGTGCACTTCCAAAATAGATGGCATGGGGAAAGAAAATTATGTGGATATATTGAAGCAACAACTCAAGATATCACCCAAGCGTACTTCCAAAGTTGGGGCAAACTGGCTTAAGGACAACACAGTCAAGGTATTGGAGTGGCCATCACAAAGCCCTGACCTCAATCCTATAGAAAATTTGTGGGCAGAACTAAAAAAGAGTGTGCGAGCAAGGAGGCCTACAAACCTGACCCGGTTACACCAGCTCTGTCAGGAGGAAAGGGCCAAAATTCACCCAACTTATTGTGGGAAGCTTTAGGAAGGCTACCCGAAACGTTTGACCCAAGTTAAACAATTTAAATGCAATGCTACCAAATATTAATTGAGTGTATTTAAACTTCAGACCCAGTGGGAATGTGATGAAATAAATAAAAGCTGAAATAAATAATTCTCTCTACTATTATTCTGACATTTCACATTCTTAAAATAATTGATGTGATTCTAACTGAGCTAAGACAGGGAATTTTAACTAGGATTAAATGTCAGGAATTGTGAAAAGGTGAGTTTTTAAATGTATTTGGCTAAGGTGTATGTAAACTTCCGACTTCAACTGTAGGTATTACAGACTCGGTCAGGGAAAGGTCGAAAATGTCAGTGAAGACACTTGACAGTTGGTCCGAGAGCATCGAATCCCCACTCTATCGGTTCGAGTTCCCCACCTCCATCATGAGTGAACTGATTCTTGGCCATCAACCGTACGCTTCACATGAGTGACCCACAAAAGGTTCAGGAGAATGACTGGAGGAAGGGTACTGCAGGGTATGATCGTCTTGCAAGTTTCAAGCCCATTTATCATGACATGGTGGAGGCATGCAAAACTTACTTCCAGCCTGCTCAAAATCTATCTATAGATGAATGCATGGTTGCCTCAAAGGCTCGAATTGGCTTGAAGCAATATATGAAAAATAAGGCGTCCAAATGGGGCTACTATGTCTTTGTGCTAGCCCGATTCAGCCTCTGCTACAGGTGGAACTATGAAGGCAAGGTGATCAAACCAACTGGGAAGGGCCTTAGTTATGACTCTGTCATGCAGCTGATGGACTTCCCATTACTTGGCAGTGGGTACAAGCTCTTTGTGGACAATTTTTATTCTTGTCCCATGCTTTTCATAGACCTCTTGAAAAAGAAAATAGGCCAAATGGTGCCACAAGCCCCTAAGAGAATCGGTTACCCCAAGACCAAGGTAAATGACATGACAAAGACAGCAGAGAGGGGGACCATATGTTGGATCAGAACTAACAAGCTGCTTTTTGTGAAATGGAAGGACACTAGGGAAGTAACCATGCTCACCACACAGCATAAGGCATTCAATAACGACCATGTCTCAAGGAGGGAGAAAAATGCCAATAGAGCATGGGTGAGGAAGAACGTCCCCATTCCTGTTTCTGTGAAGGACTACAATGCCAGCATAGGGGGTGTCGACCTATCTGATGCTCTGATAGGCTACTACCAGCTCCTCCACAAGACCAGGAAGTGGCATAAGACTTTTTTTTACCACTTTGTTGACATTGCTACAGTAAATGCTTTCATTCTCCACAAGCAGATAGCCAAAGCAAAAGGTCAAACCCCCCTCTCCCAGTTGGCCTTCCGAGAGTTGGTGTTGGAAATTGCTGAATTGGGGGCCCAAAGCACCCTCACAACCATCACAAGACCCCCCACTCAAGGTGAGTGCCACTATCCAGCACACATGTCAAAAGACAAAAGGAAAAACTGCAAGCATCGCACCAAACAGAGAGAAAAAAAGGGGGAAATGCCAGATCTTCTGTCCAAAATGCCAGTTCGCTTTTTGTTTCCTGGCAGAGAGGGACTGCTTCAAAGACTATCACGACATGCAAAAGCTATGGTGAAAGTGAAATCTAAACATCTACACCTGGGATGTAAAACGAACAAGAATGCCATTTGTAAATAGTTCAGCTTATTTCTATTTTTTCACCTTTTTTAGTGAAGGACATGTGTAACCAAGTTTGTGTTTGATAAGACATTTTTATATATTTTTTTATGTATATCTATTGCTTTTACATTGTTTTTGTAAACAGTTCATTTGTATGTGGGACCAATACATTGCATATGCCTGGGCTAAACGTTTAAACACTTTGGAAAGGTTGAAAAAACACTTGGATATCTGTATGTCCCCCGACACCACCACAGCGTTTGAGAGGGATTGGTGTTGTAGAAATATCGTTTTTATAGTGAACAATAACTTTTAGGCACATCCAGTGTGCAAAAACAGTGCAATTGCTACATCCTGACACTTTGGATAGGTTGAAAGGACACTTGACTGTACCCTGAACCACCATAACACCACCTCAATGTTTGAGTGAGGTTGATATGGTAGAAATTGTGTTTTTTTACTGGACAAATTGCATTTAGGGATTGCAAATATGTAATATCACTGGAATCATCTAATTTACAGACATATGCCACTTTGGAGAGGTTTAGAGGCACTTGGAAACGTCACCTGACACCACTTACTAAAACATCTGCCCATTTCTAGTTGTTAGGTTTATCAATCCCATTTTTCCCCTGATATTATTCACATGTTGTGGAAGCCATCTGYTGTGTTTCCAGCTCTAGTCATCAATAATTCACTTATAGCTTGTCAATGAAAGATTACTTTAAAAAAAACTGTTATTTTGTGTGTGCTTGGTCTTGTGTATTCTGAACTATGTAACTCCTATCTATCTTCTGATCATTTACTCATAATCTCCCACATTGTCTTCTTTCCAAATACACCAAGTTTCTGCATGTCAGAATCATGAAATTACACATTAATAGCAGTTACTTTTGGGTATGTCTATTTAGGCGTAAATCTACATTTTGCCATTACATTTAAGAGGTTAAAGGGCACATTCCCTTGCTCAGCCATGGTTGAAGTCCCGATGTGTGTGTATGTGTGTCCGTGTGTGCATCTGTGTGTCCACCCCCACCCATCAAATACTCTACCTGACCTAGCCCCCTCCACGCCCCCCCCCCATCTCCCTCCCTTCTTAGGGCTATTCCCTCCATCCCCTCCTCGTTTCTTAATACAATTGTCCTTCCAGCCTTCCATCCCTGTGACTGAGCGGTCTTTGTGTCAGTGCAGACTAATGCCTGGGCAGCTGGTGCTGTGGGGATCAGGTTTATGACCCTGCTCCCGTGATTCGGCCCCTACAGCCGTCAATCACCAACAAGGAATAATGACAGACCCCAAGCCCCGCCTTCCCCACACCGCCAACCCCAGTAGGACAGATCCTGAGATAGATAGCAGCTCTCACACACACATACAGGTACACACACACCTAGATTTTGGGTTCAGGTACACACGCACATTTGGTGACACATATAGGCAGGTTTGTATGTGCACTATATATACAAAAGTATGTGGACACRCCTTCAAATTAGTGGATTTGGCTATTTCAGCCACAGCCGTTGCTGACAGGTGTATAAAATCGAGCACACAGCCATGCAATCTCCATAGACAAACATTGTCAGTAGAATGGCCTTACTGAAAAGCTCAGTGACTTTCAATGTGGCACTGTCTGAGGATGCCACCTTGCCAACAAGTCAGTTCGTCAGATTTCTGCCCTGCTAAATTTGGCCCCGTCAACTGTAAGTGCTGTTATTGTGAAGTGGAAATGTCTAGGAGCAACAACGGCTCAGCCGCAAAGTGGTAGGCCAGACAAGCTCACACAACAGAACCACCGAGTGCTGAAGCGCGTAATGCGTAAAAATCCTCTGTCCTTGGTTGCAACACTCATTACCGAGTTCCAAACTGTCTCTGGAAGCAACTTCATCACAAGAACTGTTCGTCGGGAGCTTCATGAAATGAGTTTCCATGGCCGAGCAGCCACACACAAGCCTAAAATTACCATGCGCAATGCCATGGGTCGGCTGGAGTGGTGTAAAGCTTGCCGCTATTGGACTATGGAGCAGTGAAAACATGTTCTCTGGAGTGATGAATCACGCTTCACCATCTGGCAGTCCAACGGACAAATCTGGGTTTGGCGGATGCCTGTGGAACGCTACCTGACCGAATGCATAGTGCCAACTGTAAAGTTTGGTGAAGGACGAATAATGATCTGGGTCTGTTTTTCATGGTTTGGGCTAGGCCCCTTAGTTCCAGTGAAGATAAATCTAAACGCTACAGCATACAATGACATTCTAGACGATTCTGCTTCCGACTTTGTGGCAACAGTTTGGGGAAGGCCCTTTCCTGTTTTCGCATGAGAATGCCCTTGTACACAAAGCAATGTACATACAGAAATGGTTTGTCGAGATCGGTGTGGAAGAACTTTGACTGGCCTGCACAGAGCCCTGACCTCAACCCCATCGAACACCTTTGGGATGAATTGGAATGCCGACTGCAAGCCCGGCCTAATCGCCCAACATCAGTGCCCGACTCCACTAATGCTCTTTTGGCTGAATGGAAGCAAGTCCCCACAGCAATGTTCCAACATCTAGTGGAAAGCCTTACCAGAAGAGTGGAGGCTGTTATAGCAGCAAAGGGGGGACCAACTCTATATTAATTCCCATGATTTTGGAATGAGATGTTCGGCGAGCAGGTGTTCACATACTTTTGTCATGTAGTGTATGTAGTGTACACGGTTGAGTAGGTTACTTTTTAACCTACCCAACCGTGGGTAGGTTATCGTAATCAGTAACATAACTTTTGGATTCCCCAAACTCAGGAACATAATCTGATTACTTTCAGTAACTTTTACATTACTTTCCCTTAAGAGGCATTAAAAACCAAAGTCTGTCAGATTTTTGTAATCAGTCAGTTGTAATGGATTTTATGTAATCCATTATTCCCCAAGCCTGATGGTGTACTTGCACACACAGTGACACATAGCCAGGCGTGCAGTGGTATGTAGTGTAAATAATACATACTGTAAGTAAACACACCCTCGTACACAAACACACACGCCCAGCCACAATATATACCCCAAACTAGAGCCAGTGGCTTACAGCTAGCAGGGCAGTGTCACACGGCTAGGGATACACTGTGTCGATACTGAAATACTAAGATCCCGTAGGCTTTACTGAGGGAGGGACACACACACAGTGGTAAACACACAAACACACGCACAGGTACAAACCGAGGGACAAACTCGCATGTACAGTGCATCCGGAAAGTATTTAGACCCCTTTAATTTCCCCAAGTTTTGTTACAAAAACTGTTTTTTTTAAAGACATGTTTTACCTTATTTACAAAAGTATTTAGACCCTTTGCTATGAGACTCGAAATTGAGCTTAGCTATATCCTGTTTCCATTGATCATCCTAGAGATGTTTCTACAACTAGGAGTCCAACTGTGGTACATTTAATTGATTGGACATTATTTGGAAAGGCACACACCTGTCTATATAAGGTCCCACAGTTGACAATGCCTGTCAGAGCAAATACCAAGCCATGAAGTCATAGGGAATTATGCGTAGAGCTCAGAGACAGGATTATGTCGAGGCACAGATCTTGGGGATGGGTACCAAAACATTTCTACAGCACAGAAGGTCCCCAAGAACACAGTGGCCTCCATCATTCTTAAATGGAAGAAGTTTGGAACCACCAAGCTGGCCACCTGGTCAAACTGAGCAATCAGGGGAGAACGGCCTTGGTCAGGGAGGTGACCAAGAACCCGATGGTCATTCTGACAGAGCTCCAGAGTTCCTCTGTGGAGATGGGATAACCTTCCAGAAGGACAACCATCTCTGCAGCACTCTACCAATCAGGCCTTTATGGTAGAGTGGCCAGACAGAAGGCACTCCTCAGTAAAATGCACATGACAGCCCACRTGGGGTTTGCCAAAAGGCACCTTAAGGACTCTCAGACCATGAGAAACAAGATTCTCTGGTCTGATGAAACCAAGATTGAACTCTTTGGCCTGATAGCCAAGTGTCACTCTCATCACCTGGCCAATACTATCCCTACGGAGAAGCATGGTGGTGGAAGCATTATGCTGTGGGGATGTCTTTCAGCGGCAGGGACTGGGAGACTAGTCAGGATTGAGGTAAAGATGACCAGAGCACAGAGTACAGAGAGATCATGAAAACCTGCTCCAGAGCGCTCAAGATCTCAGACAGGGGTGAAGGTTCACCTTCCAACAGGAAAACGATCCTAAGGACACAGCCAAGACAACCCAGGAGTGGCTTCTGGACAAGTCTCTGAATGTCCTTGAGTGGCCCAGCCAGAGCCCGGACTTGAACCCGATCGAACATCTCTCGAGAGACCTGAAAATAGCTGTGCAACGACGCTCCCCATGCAATCTGACAGAGCTTGAGACGTTCTGCAGAGGAGAATGGGAGAAACTCCCCAAATACAGGTGTGCCAAGGTTGTAGCGTCATACCAAAGAAGACTCTAGGCTGTAATCGCTGCCAAAGGTGCTTCAACAAAGTACTAAGTAAAGGCTCTGAATACTTATGTAATTGTGAATTTTCAGGTTTTTATTTTGAATAAATTAGCAAAAATGTCTAAACCTGTTTTGCTTTGTCATTATGGGGTATTGTGTGTAGATTGAAGAGTAAAAAAACAACTATTTAATCAATTTTAGAATAAGGCTGTAAAGTAACAAAATGTCAAGGGGACTGAATACTTTCTTAATGCACTTTACCTTTCAGCATCTTCACAGCCACTGTGACGGCCTCCTTGGGCTTGTCCTTATCAATGCCCAATGCTTCGGCCATCACCACCTGGCCAAAGCAGCCCTCGCCCAGCGGCTTGCCCAGAGTCAACCTGTAGAGGAGGAGAGGGAGAGGTTAGAAGAATAGTTCAAACAGCTGTATAGCTACACACAGAATTTGTAATAGCTCTCCTTTATACACACTCACATGGGCATGTGCACACACACACACTTAGACCCAGTCGCACACTTCCCACACCACTATCAATCATGGTCACAACACATCTCTGACCACTGATCCTTTGGTAATAGATTGACCCTCTGGTCCTAGTTTGATTGACAGGCGGTGGCCTGCCCCTGTGGCCCACTCTTGAGGTTGTGTAAACATTCACACTGGCTCCGGGGCCTAAGGCCAGCATGCCGTCAGAGTAACACAATCCCTAGTCTGTCCACACAGATGTCCCCGCCCCCCCACCACCCCTAGCTCAATGGCACCCTTTCTGCCATGGCCCACCACACATAAACAATGTTATTTTTCCTTCCATGCCAGCACAAACTTTAGCATTCTGAGTGTTCTGCATCTCCACCACGGCCCCCGAGGCACTTGGGAATGACTAACGAGGAGCGTTGGAGAGGAGACAGGGGACAGAGATGAACGAGAGACACACAAGATTTAACAGTAGGGGCTTAATTGAAGCATTGCCAAGGAGACATGTTGAATGCTTTTGATCTCCTACTGTTAAATCTTAAAAAAAAACATGGCATGGCGAAATACCACAGGCGGAAGCATGTTAATAACCCAAGAGCCGGATTGTGTTTTACTGTCTGGGTTTTCCCCCATTGCTTAACAACAAGAGACCTCACCGAAGCAAAATCACTATGTATAAGTCTATTGTGGCCTTCAGCCTGACACTTTCCACTGAAGCTGACTGAGGCCACTAGTTCAACTCGTAGTAGGGACTGGTATGAGGCAAAGCAAACAGTCACAGCACAAACACACAGATTTACAGCCATGACACAACACACACACACACACACACACACACACACACACACACACACACACAACCACACACACACACCACACACACACACACCACACACAACACACACACACACACACACACACACACACACACACACACAAAGACACACACCAGGGTCCTGTTCATTAGGGCAAAAAAGAAAAAAGAAAAGTGCTACATTAATCGAGAATACGCTTTTCTCATTGGACACTTCCAGGTAGTTCCTCCCTGTTTCAGTCTGTTTCCTTCTGTTTGGTGCCTAATGAACAGGACCCTGGTACAGTGTAGCACTGAGAAATGACTCATTGGTCTGTGTAAGTGATACGGAAAGGGCTGGGTGCCAATGGCCTCCCTGGGTCATGTTCAGTAGAGCACAACGTTTTTAAACATGGAAAAGAAAAATTAGTGTTTCTTATTGGACAAGTCCAGGCTGTCCATCCCTGTTTCAGTCCATTTTCTTCTGTTTGCTGCCTAATGAACACTACTCTGGTACAGTGACATTTTTTATCACAGCCACAGCCATTACTCACTGGTTAATCATTACAGATCACAGACCATGTTCAATGGTGCTTAATGGTATAGTATACCAGACAACACTAGTACCTCATGTAATAGCATGCATACACAATCAGTTAGCCAAATGTTAGCTAACGTTGTCATTCATGATGAGGGGGTTACATACTACTATAATGCATCTAGTTAGGAGACAAAGTAATTAGCAACATTCACACATTGACTTGAAAGAGCTAGTGTGAAATCACTGCCACAATCTCTGACAACTGGGACACCGCACTGGAATCATTTCTGGGTTTGTTTGAAGTTAGGTAACCTAACGTAGCAGGCGTAAAATAAACGCCTGAGTGGGGTCGAAGGAAACCGGAAGCATACGGTTTTCAGGCTTCGCCTCTCCTCTGCTTTTCCCCTGAAAACCGGATAATTCCGGATTTTACAGATCCGCTGACAGTGTGTTAGGTAGAAATACATTCCAACTGAGCAAAAACCTCACTGACCGCAGCTTACAACAGTATGCAGCTTGTCTTTGGCCTCACCCATTGCCTCACCGATTCTCAGAGAAATACCTGAGAAAGCCACCGCATTCCAGGGGGTCGGTGAAACAGTTGCGTAGCAAAAATGTACCAGTGATTGAAAGCCACTTACTCTATATTGCAGTCCAGTAGCCTATGTGTTGTGATAATTGGGTTGTTTGCTCTATAACCTGTTAGTTCATATTATATATACTGTAGGCCTAAAGCCGAGACAATAAGAAGACACAGTGGCAGAATAAATTCAACCACACCTTTGTTTCATCACAAACCCAGCGAGCAAGTCCTCAAAGCATTTTGCATGTAACGAACAGTTGCATAARCTACAGCATGGTCAAGCAAATATAATATATAAATATAGATATTTTCGGAATACGAAACAACAAAACAAAACAAAAATTGATTTAGAACCACGGAGAGTTACCTCAAGTCGAAAAGAGCTGCCTTCACTATTCCAGCACCATTTCAACTTCAACATCATCAAATCACCTACAGTTGAAGTCGGAAGTTTACATACACCTTAGCCAAATACATTTAAACTCACCTTTTCACAATTCCTGACATTTAATCCTAGTAAAAATTCCCTGTTTTAGGTCAGTTAGAATCACCACTTCGTTTTAAGAATGTGAAATGTTAGAATAATAGTAGAGAGAATGATTTATTTCAGCTTTTATTTCTTTCATCACATTCCCAGTGGGTCAGAAGTTTACATACACTCAATTAGTATTTGGTAGCATTGCCTTTAAATTGATTAACTTGGGTCAAATGTTTCGGGTAGCCTTCCTAAAGCTTCCCACAATAATTTGGGTGAATTTTGGCCTATTCCTCCTGACAGAGCTGGTGTAACTGAGTCAGGTCTGTAGGCTTCCTTGCTCGCACATGCTTTTTCAGTTCTGCCCACAAATTTTCTATAGGATTGAGGTCAGGGCTTGGTGATGGCCACTCCAATAGCTTGACTGTGTTGTCCTTAAGCCATTTTGCCCCAACTTTGGAAGTACGCTTGGGGTCATTGTCCATTTGGAAGACCCATTTGCGACCGAGCTTTAACTTCCTGACTGATGTCTTGAGATGTTGCTTTAATATATCCACATAATTTTCCTTCTATTTTGGAAGTGCACCAGTCCCTCCTGCAGCAAAGCACCCCCACAACATGATGCTGCCAACCCCGTGCTTCACGGTTGGGATGGTGTTCTTCGGCTTGCAAGCCTCCCCTTTTATCCTCCAAACATAATGATGGTCATTATGGCCAAACAGTTCTATTTTTGTTTCATCTGACTAGAGGACATTTCTGCAAAAAGTACGATCTTTGTCCCCATGTGCAGTTGCAAACCATAGTCTGGCTTTTTTATGGCGGTTTTGGAGCAGTGGCTTCTTCCTTGCTGGGCGGCCTTTCAGGTTATGTCGATATAGGACTCATTTCACTGTGGATATAGATACTTTTCTACCTGTTTCCTTCAGCATCTTCACAAGGTCATTTGCTGCTGTTCTGGGATTGATTTGCACTTTTCGCACCAAAGCACGGTCATCTCTAGGAGACAGAATGCGTCTCCTTCCTGAGCGGTATGACGGCTGCGTGGGCCCATGGTGTTTATACTTGCGTACTATTGTTTGTACCTTTAGATGTTTGGAAATTGCTCCCAAGGATGAACCAGACTTGTGGAGGTCGACAATTTTTTTGCTGATTTCTTTTGATTTCCCCATGATGTCAAGCAAAGAGGCACTGAGTTTGAAGGTAGGCCTTGAAATACATCCACAGGTACACCTCAAATTGACTCAAAGTATGTCAATTAGCCTATTCTAAAGCCATTACATAATTTTCAGAAATTTTCCAAGCTGTTTAATTAAAGGCACAGTCAACTTAGTGTATGTAAACTTTTGACCCACTGGAATTGTGAAACAGTGAATTATAAGTGAAATAATCTGTCTGTAAACAATTGTTGGAAAAATGACTTGTGTCATGCCCAAAGTAGATGTCCTAACCAACTTGCCAAAACTATAGTTTGTTAACAAGAAATTTGTGGAGTGGTTGAAAAACGAGTTTTAATGACTCCGACCTAAGTGTATGTAAACTTCCGACTTCAACTGTATGCRTAGTTTAATATAGTGAAAAMACACCAAAAACTACTTAGTCCAATCAATGTAAGCTAAATATGATGTGGCTGTCCATGGTACTGATTTGTGTGTTTGTGTGTGTGCGTGCATGTAGAAAAAACATGTTGACTCACCCTACTTGTAGAGAAACGCCAATAACTGATAATCTCTTGTTGGCTAAGTACACGCTTGAAGTTTTTGTATACGCTTTAAGTTTTTGCTGTCCTAGGCTACCTGGCTAAAATGCTTGCTCGCTAGCCTATCTTCCTTTCATGGCCATCTATGTGCCAGGCCAGCTAGCTAACATTAGCCTATTACATCTAGCTACTTCCATCCTCTCAGGCCAGGGGCACAATGTATGAATTTATGGTTGGATCAGAATCGCCGTTGTAATCATTGGCCAGTACGGAGAATTAAGTAAAACCACAAGTCCAAATCCCTATCTCCATCCATGGCTAATTTAGGAAAAGGGATGATTTTAGCTAGCTAGCCACCGGAGGACAACGACACAATGAGATGCAACAATTCAATTTTTTTTCTGTAAATGCCGTTCTGCTTTTGATGTGATTGTTCTGAAGTCAAATCCAAACTGGCTTCCCTTGACACTTTTTTTAGTGTGCCAGGAACGTTCACAGTTGAGCTCACTCAGTTTAGCTCAACGCTAACTGGCTATTATAATTATATTTTTTTATCAAATGAGGCCAAATGCTCGCTGGCTTCTCTAGCATTCAATGCTACAGGCGGCAACAATGTCATACTCTTTTTGACCAGACAGCATCAGATAGATGGGCTACACATACTGAGAAAGAGGGTTGCTGTTTCGCTCACTTGGATGCTTCTCCAGTGAGACACATTCAGCCTCTTGTGAATTGAAAGAAAATTATGAAACAGATGTTCTGAGGTTTGGTGAGTGACTACTATGTAGGCAGCCTGAAATGTGGCCATACTGTTGAGGTCAATGACACCCATGTACACTGTCCCCTCCCCGCTACATCCTTTACCTCCCCCTTCCCTATTCCTACCCCCGTTCCTGCCCATCACCTGTCTCTGGAAAACTCCCAGCGTGGGTCCTCTGGGAGGTCGTACTCTGGGATGGGGTCGTCATGGCCGGCCGAGCTGCGTCGTGTGGTGATGCGGACCAATGGGGTGCTGGAGTTCATCGAGGAGCTGGAGTCATTTGACACCTGTAGGAGACGACAAATTGGCTGATCACCTGAGCCTAGATACAATGGTCAAATAAGAAAGGGCGGGGATAGGCATGTGTGTGTGTTTTGTATTACTATAATTGTGAAGACCAGGAGTGTAGGTGGGTAGGTGTGTGTGTGTGTGTGATGAAAAATAATCTAAAGATCAAATGCCTCATTTACATGGGCTTTAAATTATATTGATACTGTGCAAATCAACATATTCTTCATGCTTTTTAAAAAGCGAGTTAATGCATGTTAGGGATCATTAGTGATCACAACTCAGTGCTAGAGAGTAACGTTCTATCTGATGAATGTGTCCGTTTATCATTGTCCTCAGGGCTCTTCTCTCCTTTCTGCTCCAACCTTACCTTGACACTGGAACCACCCATCTCTCGCAGGAATGTAATCCATCACTTTTTGTACCTCTTGGAGTTTGTTTTCCCCTTGAGGGAAAAGCATCACTCACAGAGAGGTAGAGCTAGAACAGGAGCTAGAGGTGCTGGAGAGCAGTGCTAACATGCTCAGACGCCATGCACTGTAGCTAGCTGTCTTTCAGTGGAGTTAACTGATGCATAGCACCCCAAGCAGTGCGATGTATTAGTTACAGTAGTGTTATTAAAATCCACTTCTCCTGAACAGCTAAATTAACTGGGCTCTCAAATCAGAGTACCAGTAACCCAATTGATCTATGTCGGGAATACAAATGCGGTGGAACTTTTTTGGGTGTTTTCTGCTCTTGGTAGGAAAACCTTGGACTATTTTCTGTTGTTTTTATTTAAGTCTGAGTATATGGGGCGTTTCACACTGCTGCACCTGAACCAAGCCAAGCCAAGCTGTACTGAGCTGGCCTGGTTACACATTCACCATAGTAGCTGAAACCATGGAAAAATAAAATCCCAGTCAGTACAGTTTGGGTCGGCACAATAGTGTGAAAAGACAATCATGTATGAATGCATGTGTGCGTGGAGTTTGTCTTTTTATGGGTGTTAAATGCCTTGGAAACCCCTTATCTACTTTCTGTTACCTGGCGACGCAGAGGTATCTGCTTGCTGAGTTTGTGGACTGCTGGCTGGTTCCCGAAGTCAGGCTTCTTAGCCGTATTCCTCATCCGGCACACCACCACGATGACCACCATACAGGCGATCAGGAACACCCCGATGCAGTAGATGGCTATCTCCACGTAGTCAGGTGATGTCAGACCCGTCACTGTCTCTTCCTTATTGGCTGTTTGGGGAGCAGAGGGAGGGGCAAGGGGAGAGTGTCAGGGAGGGATAGAAAGTGGAACGTAGAGGCCTATACTGACTCATGACATAATGTACACATACAAACACACGGACGTGGGCACAGACACACAGACACTTAAACAAAAAGACATGGACACATCTGATAGACGCACATGTATGAACAGAACACATGCTATGGAAACGACACACACACGTCATTGCTAGATAGACAAACAAAACATAAATAATGAGAAAGACGCACACATGTTTTTCTCTCTCCATCCCCCTCCCTCTACTCTCCCTCTTCTTCACACAACCATCTACTGACCATCTAGGACAGACAGAAAATGGAATTGAACTAAGAAGAGGGGGTATATAGGTATATATAATAATCATTCTGATTTTATTTCTATGAGGTAAATACACTGAGCTCTAGCAGGAGGCTGTACTAAGTGCCTACATTCAGGGTTACTTGACACACCACACACGCAGGGTGCAGACACACTCTCTCAAATACACACACATGCACGCACACACACGTTCTCCCTCTCTCACCTGCATACACACACCCTTTGACACACACGCTTCACATCAGACTGCAAAAAAGTGAGTGGTGCCCTTTGTGGCGATATATGGCCTGAGCTTCCTGTCTGTAGGAAATAGGCCTGGGTCTGTCTCTGAGTGGCTATAGGACCACAGCCGGTTCCATAATGCATGTCATCCACCCATGGCTACAAACAATGCCCTTGTACTGTGCAGCCAGGGGGGYAAAATAACACGTAGGAACCTTTCTCCAGTCGGCTTCGTATCACCTGGTCCAAAAACCACAGCGCAACACAGAAGGCAGAAGAGCCATGCAGGCACCACCAGAGCAGATACATGGGGACTAGGGCAATAAATTAAAGATACTATTCGCCAAGATAATTAAATCCAATCAAAGAAAAATGTTCATGCCCCGAATACATCGTGAAATGCTTTGACAAGCCCATTGCTTGACAAGCACATTGACAAGCCCTTAACCAACAATGCAGTTTTAAGGAAAATAAGAGTCGAGAAAATATTTACGAAATAAACTAAAGTTTAAAAAAAGTAACACAATTAAATAACAATAACAAGGCTATATATACAGGGGATAACGGTACCGAGTCAATGTGCGGGGMTACATGTTAGTTGAGGTAATTGAAGTAATATGTACATGTAAATAGGGGTTAAAGCAACTATGCATAATAATAGTATTTTGTTCAGAGACAAAACAAGGCTATTATCTGGGAGGGTATTGAGGGGATTTTTGTACCCGCTGTCTGTTCATGTTGTGGATTACAMGAGATTAAAGTGCTATCATCCATCTCATTTAACGTCCAGACTCCAGACATCTCACCCACCCTACATACATGTAGATGTATTAATGTTGGCTGACTCTGTTCCCTGAACTGAAGCTCTATCTAAGGAATGAGCATAAGTGTTCTATTTAAATGGACTTTAACTGTGTTTGGTAAGTACAGTGGGGTTCGAAATGATTGATATCCTTGATAAAGATMAGCAAAATTTATAGGATAAAATAAATAATTGAAACAGTGAGCTATATTGTGTGCTCCAAACATTTTGGAAATTCTATTCTTTTATACGAATATAAATGCTCAGAGAAAGAGATTTTGTTTAACAGTAATACTTTTTTTCTCTCAAAAAGGTACGAGTCTGTTTTTAATACCTTTCAATAGCTCACCGTGCAAGGATAATGGCACTGAGACATTTTCTAAAATGTTTTATGAGTTGAAGAACACATTGGGAGGGATCTTAGACCATTACTCCATACAGAATCCTTCCAGATGCTTGATATCCTTCGTCTAAGTTTATGGACTTGAAAATGGGTTTCAAGTCCAGAGACAGYTGGCCATTGCAAAAGGTTGATTTTGTGGCAAATAACACAAGGTTGGTTTCCAGCCAACCTTTTTATGTTGGATAAAAAAATGTCACGACAGGCCTGATCAAAATGTGTTGGTAAACCTTCCAAATGTCAACAAAACAAAATATGCTAGACAAGTGGGGTCTTTTTGTGTCGGTAAAATGTATTATGCAAGAAATGGCAGTGGAAATGCCTTTATGCGCAAATATCGATATAACAATAACCATTTTATCAAACTTGGAGTCACGAGATTATATGGTGTGTGGTCTTCTCACTCGAGAAAGCATGCAGTTTATTATGCTACAGATGAAATAAGTTATGATGAACTTCACAGGGTGGTGAAAGTGACCTGCGATGAGCTTGATCGTTGCTTTTTTTGGGGGCCATAATAATTTCATAATCTCATCATGTAGGCTATACATGCGAGCTGTTCTATATCGAGTGCACGTGCCAAGACCAGAGTGGGCACATTTGCTATWTAAGAAATGTTTTTTTTTGTGACAAAACCATCAGTAGAGTTGAAAATGCTACGSAAACCCATTTAACTTGGGAATTTAACCGCAGAAGTTATTTTTATGTGCACTACGTCATCAAGCACAGCCTTTTACCGTCAACAAGTCAATTGGATGGAAACACATCTCTGGTGGGAAAATGCGCATATAGTTTTTATGTGTTTTTGTTATATTAGCATGAAAATCTGTCGCTATTTGGATGGAAACCTAGCTARAGAACAGCGGAGGCTGCTGAGGGGAGGACGGCTCATAATTATGGCTGGAATGGAATAGATGGTATCATACGTGGTTTCCATGTGGTTGGAAACCACGTATGACCCCTCCTCCCCACAGCAGKCTCCACTGCTATAGAACCACTTCTTTGTGGACTTTGAGGTGTTATTGGGGTTATTGTCTTGCTGAAAGAGCCATRTGCGGCCAAGTTTCAGCCTCCTGGGGGAGGACACCAGGTATTTGGCTAAAATGTCCTGGTACTGGGTAAAGTTCATGATMCCGTTGACCTTAATAAAGGCCCCAAGACCAGTGGAAGCAAAAAAGCGCCAGAACCACCACCATATTTTACAGTAGGTATGGCGTTCTTTTCTGTTCGTGCATTCTCATTTCGACGCCAAACACACCACTGGTGTGCGTGGCCAAAGAGCTCTATTTTCATGTCATCCAACAAATGTAAATGCCTGTAGTTTGCTAATCGGCATTGGCACTTGGATTGGAAAAGGTGCTTTGGTCAGATGGCATGAAAATAGAGCTCTTTGGCCATGGACACAAGTGGTGGGTTTGCCGTCAAAATGAGAATACATAAGCAGAAAATAAAATCTCTTTATCTGAGCAATTGTATTAGTATAAAATAATATAGCTCAGTATTTGAATTWGTTATTTTATACAGTTATTTTTGCAAATCTTTATCAAGGGTGTCAATGACCCCATGGTAAATCTATGGATGTTTGTCAGTGCATACATGAGGGACACAGACGCACACACACACAGACACACTCGCACAGACACAGAGAGACACACATTTAAAGACACACACACAATCGTGCAGACACATGAACACACACATACATTTAAACTAGGACTGCCAAACGATAAAATGTTCTAATCGAGTTAATCATACGATTTGCTATGATTAATCGCAAATTCAGAATTCGCTCAAATTAAGATGTAATTTAAGATTGTTTATACAAAAAGCATTACAAGAATAATGACGTCTTGATTTATCCCAAAATAATGGTTATAAAAATTAAGTAAATTGATAAAACACACCTTCTTTCATAAAGCACACCTTCTTTAACCTCAATGTCAACTTGTTTTGGAGACAACATTGTTTTTAGCAGTATATATTATGTATTTTGGATGTTTTCAGTCGATTTTGAACGCTTTCATACAATCTGATTAATCACAATAAAAAAATGTGTGCACTAAAATCAAGTTAACTGATTAACTCTGACAGACCTAATTTAAACACACACATGCAAACACACACACACACCATATCAAATATATTGAATACATTAAAAAAAATATTGGCCCTGATAATTGAGAAAGTCAAGCCGTAAGTATTCCAGCTGTGACATTCTTTTTTATTATCTCAAGGAGAAATAATAAAAAGGCAATCAATTATCAGAGCCAGGAAAGAGGTGGAGCCACGAGGGAGTTTTTATTCATTCTCAGGGAATGACAGAGAAGTCACTGACACCGACAAACAGACAGAATCACCAAGACAGACAGACACCCTTCTTCTGTAAAAACTTGCAG
>NC_036858.1:23950809-23961756 GCF_002910315.2 Salvelinus sp. IW2-2015
GAGGAGAAAGAAGAGGAAGAGACAGGGACGGAGGAGAAAGAAGAGGAAGAGACAGGGACGGAGGAGAAAGAAGAGGAAGAGACAGGGACGGAGGATGAGAAAGGGAGGGTGGACGTTAGGAGGATAAATTATATTTAAGGAGTGAGTAGGAAGAAAGTAAGATAAAGGGAAGGAGTGAGAGTAGCAATGGAGGGGAGAAAATAGCAGATAGGAGAGAAGAGGAGGAAAAGCAGAGGTAACAATTAGACCCACAACACCATGAGAGAGGAGTAGCTGGATGGTGTCCATAGCTGGGAGGAGAACGGTCGTCCCATCTATAGAGAGATAGAGTAGATGGGAGGAGCTTCCAGGGAAGGGGAGGAGCGTCCAGCGAGGGAGGGTCTTCAAAACAAACAGGAAGAGCACCTTGTACCACAAGAAATAACAGCAAACACAATACACCAAAACACGTGATAAAAATACCCTTCACCCAAAACACCAGAGCCCAATCGTATCCACACCAGGCCTGGGCATGCACAGTACACACAACCACAGAAGAAGAAGGCATGGAGATCACCCCACTGCAGCCCCCAACACTAACCTGTGCCCTTACACATCACACCATTCAAATGGGGGGGTCGGGGGAAAAAGAAGAAGGAGAGAGAGAGAGAGACAGACAGAGTTGAAAGGTCTGAGATGGACATAGCAGGATAGTGTGAGTGTGCAGGTACAGTAGGCATTTCCATGGCTGTACAGTCAGTCAGTAGTTACAGTAGAGCAGCTGGGAAAGAATCAGTCAGTCCACAACCCAGCAGGAACTAAGACCACCACACCGAATCGGGTCAGTGACAGGCCCAAAGAGACCACACGGGAGGTGGTCAACAGAGGTCAAGGATCAGGGGTCAGCGGTTACCTGGGATGACCGACAGCCAGCCCGACTGGTTGACCTCCCCTATATAATTGGAGACTTTACAGGTATACTCTCCGGCATCCTCCTCGGTCACGTTGGTGAGCGTGAGCACCTCCACGTCCGAGCTATTGATGCCTGAGCGCTGAGGTGTGTGAGCCACACGAACACAAATGCACACCACACATGTGCACGCATGCACACATACCACAACAAAAACCGCGACACGCACGCACGCACGCACGCACGACACACACACACACACACACACCACACACACACACACACACACACCACACACACACACACACACACACAACACACACACACACACACACACACACACACACACACACACACACACGCACACACACACACGGCAGCAGGGGGACAAAACAAAACACAGGCCTGTTACTATCACATCTGCACCTCAGTGCAGGGAAAGGAGGTTACAGGAGCCGCCACCCAGACATGAATACAGCCAGTGTTCCAGTAGTATAGAGGGAAAAGGGGTATTTATTATTATTCGTAAAGGAGAGAGATTAGATACTACAGGAAGACAGATGGGATAGTAACAAAAATGCTGCTTTTACAAATGGCAATAAAGTTACCTGAAAACAAAAAAATTATTAGCCTACACTTTGAAGAAAAAAAATACATGAAACATACTGAGTGTGTCAATCAGGTAATCAGATGTCACAAGAAAGAGGAACCAATCATTTTCACTGATCAGGTCAAAACAGCCAATGAGGGGCCAGGGAGGGCTGGAACGTACCTTCAGTACACGGACGTAGGGGTGTCCGTCTGGGCCGGTGCGACTACCATTCTTCTGGATGTGCTGCAGCCACTGGATGTGGGGCTGAGCATCACTGTACACCTTACACACGAAGCGTGCATCCTCCCCTACATGCACACTGGTGTTGGCTGGCAGCCCTGCCTGGAGAATGGGCCTATGAGGGGACCGTTCTAAGATGGAGAGAGAAAAGGGGAGCTGTTTTATGGTGAGTTAGTTTGTGCTTGAGACATCGCCATTGGCCATTTCAAACCTCAACCTTGCACCATACACCCCTTGGTAAAAGACAGATTTGTATTTCTAATATCAATGACGGCCAATTGATCAACTAAGCTAGATCACCACTGGGTACCTTGGGAATTAGGACACATACTTCACTTTGTCTTAAGGAACTGAAAACGAGCACAGAATACTTGGGGGTGAGGGTTCGGAGAGTCATGGGGGTGGTATGAGGCTTGAGGGGCACTGGATGGGTTAAAGAAGGAGGGCTTATAAGTGAGTGGCAGAGAAAGGAGAGGAGGGGTGGGAAAATAATAGAGCGAATAAAGGGAGCTCAACAGACAGAGTGAAAAGAGAAAGAAAGAGGGGTGAAGAGGGTGAATTAAAAAAAGAAAGGTATAGAGACAACTTTCATACACTATGTCTTCCTCTGTGCTGTTCCTCTGTCCATCAGAAGGCCAAATGGCTACTCTCTCTCTCTCTCTCTCCGTCAGATCAGATGATTCCCACCCCTCCCTTGTCTCTCTCTCTTTCCCCCTCCTCCCTACGCATTCCTTGGGCTCAAACCTGCGATGTTATGTATGTGTGTGTGTGTGTGTGTGTGTGTGTGTGTGTGTGTGTGTGTGTGTGTGCGTGCATGTGTATTAGTGGTTTAGCGGACTCATGTGGAACCTGCCTGAAGTCATCATGTAGTCTTGATGGCTGCTTGGCATTGCTACTGATGACTTATTCACCAGTCTGCTCTCTGACCACACTGTGACTCGAGTGTTTCTGTGACATGTATGTTTGTGACTCAAGTGTTTCTGTGAAATATATGGTTGTTTGCATGTATAGCATATGTCAGGTGTGGATCTATCCATAACTGCATGGCGACTATGATGTACTATCCATATATGTTATAGACACCATGCTATCCATGCATTTATGGAGAGAACAACACCTGACACATACTGCACACACACACACCCACTCTGCCCTTTTATTATCCCGATCCACTCACCCGAATCAAATACAAAAATCTATTTATCAATTAAGTCATTAGTAAAGTACTTATGGCTGCTGGGAGTTGGTAGTTAGGAGTTGAGGAGAGGGACGGACTTCTGTGGCGTCTAAGCAGCACCACTAAACTCTGGGTAACCTGGCGGCTTGACACGCAGGGCCCTGTGGGTCAGGGAGGGGTTGTTGACCGGAGGGATATAGGGCCAGGCCCGGACCAGGGGAAGAAAGTGAAGACGGAGTGAAAGAAAAGTGGAGGGGGCTGGGCATAAACAAAGTGCCCGCGGGGTGACTGGGTACCCCTGTGGGTGAGCAGGCTGGCGAAGGCCAACGGGTACCATTTGTTGACCTCTCGGAGACGCTCAGTCATGGCACAGATCTGTGTGTGTGTGTGCGTGTGTGTGTGCACTGCATGTATGTGTGTGTGTTTGTCTGGGGGGCCCTCCCCCCGCGCCCGTGGACAGTTTCAGCCAGAAAAGGCTGGTCTAGCTTTGTTTTTAATGTCTGATCCTGTTGGTCATTTGAGCCCAAAAGCCCGATAAGAACTGCGTTCCAGACACTCTCTCCCCCTCCATCTCTCTTTCTGTCTCCACCCCTTCTCACACTCTCTTAAACAGTGAAATTCAGTAAAATTAAACAAGAGGTTGTGGGGGGGAGTTAGTCTGGAGCCGTACATAAAAAGGGTTTACTGCTGAGCAATAAAACAGAACAAAAAACAGAAACAGAGAGAGTCTGAAGGAGAGCTTTAGTTAATCCCATAGCAAGGGGGCCTGGAAAGGGGAGAATATGTGTGTGTGTGTGTGTGTGTGTGTGTGTGTGTGTGTGTGTGTGTGTGTGTGTGCATCTGGAGGCTACAATAGTGAGGTATTTGAGGGTATTTACACTCAGGATTCCATCTCTTGTCTGATAGTGTTGTGAACATTGCCCTTTATTACCATGGAGACCCTGACAGAAGGCTAGGGCAAATGAACAGAGGGGGTCAACTCTCCTGGGAGTTGAGCTTTACAACCACATGGACAAATAACATCCAAGACCTCTGGGAATTAAACCACAATGTATTGTGTATTGACCTACTGGTTATCATTGATTAACAGTGTGGAGTAGTTGCCCTTAGATGCTGATCTGTGGTCAGTTTTTCATTTTCTCCACTAATGGTTAAAGTTAGGATTGGGGAGGGAAAGCTGATCCTAGATCTGTACCTAGGGTAAAGGTCTCACCGGAGCTTGATGAACCCTAGAGGACAGAAGTGCTTTGATGCCCACTGGTTGTTTTTCATGTGGTACAGTAAGGACAACAGGGAAACAAATAGATACAGATTAAAACAATGGCCAAAGACCCCCCCCCCCCACCCCCCACACACACTGGGGTTGGTACAATGACCATTTACCTGTTTAACCAACGGTTATGGATGAAGACTGTCATGAAAAAAAAATAACTGTCCTAAAAAAATATATATACTATATATATGTATATATATATACAGTAACAGTCAAGTTTGGACACACCTACTCTTTCAGTTTTATTTTGGTTACTACATGATTATATGTGATATTTCATAGTTGATGTCTTCACTATTATTCTACAATGTAAAGAAAAACCCTTGAATGAGTAGGTGTGTCCAAATGTTTGACTGGTACTGTATATACATCAAAATATTAGGAACACATGCTCGTTCCATGACATAGACTAACCAGGTTAATCCAGGTGAAAGCAATGATCCCTTATTGATGTCACCTGTTAAATCCACTTCAATCAGCGTAGATGAAGGGGAGGAGACATGTTAAAGGAGGATTTTTAAGCCTTGAAACAATTGACACATGGATTGTGTATGTGTGCCATTCAGAAAGTGAATGGGCAAGACAACATATTTCAGTCACTTTGAACAAGGTATGGCAGTAGGTGCCAGGAGCACTGGTTTGAGTGTGTCAAGAACTGCAACCCTGCTGTGTTTCACGCTCAACAGTTTCCCATGTGTATCAAGAATGGTCCACCACCCAAAGAAGATCCAGCCAAATAAAGTCCATGCCCTGATGAATTGAGGCTGTTCTGAGGGCAAAAGGGGGTACCTCTCAATATTAGGAAGGTGTTCCTAATGTCTTGTACACTCAGTGTATATATTTATTTATTTATTTATTGTGGAATGAACAACTGACTGAAGGTGTAGCTGCCGGACATTCATGCAGTTGAGTCTGTTTCGGTTGTAACATGGACACTTAACAACGTGATGCAACTTTGTTGCTCCTTGCGGAAACAAGTAAGGTATTATAGCAAACGTAAAACAAGCAAATTGTTGTAGCAAACGGGTCTTTGGTTGCCTAGGCAATGCCCCCTCCCTCCCTCCAGCAGCACATACACTCTTAGAAAAAGGGGTTCCAAAAGGGTTCTTTGGCTGTCCCCATAGTATAACCCTTTTTGGTTCCAGGTAGAACCCTTTTGGGTGCCATGTAGAACCCTCTGTAAGGGTTTTACATGGAACCCAAAAGTGTTCTACATGGAACCAAAATGGTTCTACCTGGAACTAAAAAGTGCTCTTCTAAGGGTTCTCCTATGGGGACAGCCAAAGAACCCTTTTAGCTTCTAGATAACACCTTTTTTCCCCTAAGAGTGTAGAAACATAATGAATATCATATCATTCTATTTCTATGGCAGCACATGCAGTCAGGAGAGGAGGAGAGGAGAAAATGTACTTCTTTAAAAATATATATACATATGTACGGTTATAACAGTGACCAAGATCGTTTGGCTGAGCAATAACCATCATCCAAAATTCCACACACACACACACACACACACACACACACACACACACACACACACACACAAACCCACAGCAACACACTGAGATGGGTCTCAGTCTGGGACACAGACCCATATTCATAATCATAAGAGTAGATTGTTGAATAACTCAGCAGGGAAAAACACACACACAGGCACGCAATATAGTATACACACATTTACCCATTTATCTGACATTTGACTAACCCAAAGCCTCTGATTTAACCCCCTCTTCTCCCCCACCTTCCTGCTAGTTTATTTTGCAAGATGACCAGTGCTCTACATAATACATTGAACACAACACACACACACACACTCTAGTCTTGTTTGCTCCAAAGGTCAGAGTAAAGGGGTTGAGTGAGTTAGGTTTGAATTTGCTGTGTTCCCTTGTAATAATGCTGACCAATGTTCCCTCCAAGCTGCGCGCATGCGAGAATGAACTTCACTCAACTTTTAGACTTTTCCGTTATTTAACACTATCAACGGGTCCCTTATTATTAATAATATTAGCCACTTTCAATGCAACATACCACAACAAAACAAACTATGAAAGACTTAGTATGCAAAACTAACTATACAAGAGATTTGGTTGTAGGCAGAACGCATTGGAGTAGGATTTTATTGCATTGACACGCGTGCGGCATAACCAATCGGAGCTGCAGTAGGACTATATCACATAGACCATTGCCAAATATGGATCTGTGCCGTTCACTTTGAACTGGACTGTTCTACAGCATGAGCAGTCGTGAGTAGATGCGCTTGTTTTGAGATCAAAGCGAGAGCTTTATGTAGCCACGTGTGCACATTTCGTTAATATCCTTTGCTAGTTAGTGAGCCCAGTTATAGATAATTTGCAGTCAGCAATAGGTAAGTGATTGCTTCCTACAAGAGCATAAAACGTGTACATTTCTAGACATCTTTAAAAAGCAAGTCAGGTAAAGAGCATTTTGTTTGTCTTAAAGGGGCAGTGTTGTATTTTGAGACAGGCTTGAATAAGCTAAGTAGCCAATAGGCAGAGGGTAGCATTAATTCTCTGTAATAATGGTATGCGAATAATAATGCATTTTATTTTGTGGTTTCTTGTATCAAACAACACAACATTTTCAGTCACCTTGTCTGAAGGACAAGTGGATTAACAGTTTAATGTCAAGCTCTGAATGTTTTTTCAAAAGTGTCATGGAATATAGGTCTACATTGAACATCACACATTGGCTGCTACTGAAGGCTGAATGATAGAACAACTATTTCCATGTTAAAATGTTATGGGATGCATTTTATCCATTGTTCTTGATGGAGCCACAGTAACCTACTTGCCCACTGTTAAAACTGAAACTTAAAGCGGGTACAGCCTCAGTGTTCACAGTAAACGTGAGCTGAAGGTTGCACAGAATCTTAACAACGTTCAAGAAGACCAGAAATTTGCTCAGTGCCCCCAAAAAATTTGAGGTAACATTGCTGCTGACTACATTGGTTCTGTTTGCTCCCCGAGAGAGGCTCAGCAGCATGTACTCCCACTGTCCCTCTCCAACTCCTCTAACAGTCACATCCCTGGCCCCTTATGTCCAGCCGACATTTGCCGGATTCACAGTGTTGGGCCAAACCGAACAGTACTGGGCTGGGCTTGGATATTTTCTTTTCACAATGTCTTTTCACGCGAGTTTCCAAAAAATGCGGCTGATGCGTAACCAGGCAAGCACAGTACAGTTTGGCTTGTCTTGGTGTGAATCAGACTATTGTGACTAAGGAGCAAAAAATTGTCAAAGACTGCAGTCACCCAAGTCATAGACTGTTCTCTCTGCTACTGCACGGCAAGCGGTACCAGAGCTCCAAGTCTCGGTCCAAAAGGCTCCTTAACAGCTTCTACCCCTAAGCCATCAGACTGCTGAACAATTAATCAAATGGCCATCCAGACGATTTACATTGACCCCCACCCTTTGCTTTTACACTGCTGCTACTCGCTGTTTATTATCTATGCATAGTCACTACATGTACAAATTACCGCGACTAACCTGTACCCCCGCACATTGACTCGGTACCGGTACCCCCTGTATATAGCCTCGCTATTGTTATTTTATTGTCTTACTTTTTATTTTATTTTATTTAGTAAATATTTTCTTACCTCTATTTCTTGAACTGCATTGTTGGTTAAGGGCTTGTAAGTAAGCATTTCACGGTAAGGTCTACATCTGTTGTATTCGGCGTATTTGACAAATCAAATTTGATTCGATTTTTTATTTGGCCAGGGCCCTGCCTACATACAGTACATGCATCAATCCTGCCCATAGAAACAGACCTGGCACATCTAGGCAGCATTCCTTCTCTGTACTTACATACAGTGTAGTAGCATACACCTGGGGATCAAACAGCCAGCAATAACCCTCAACCCCACCCCGTCCCCAACACCCTCTGTGAGAATCCCCTAATGCTGGCCCAAACAAGTAATGGTTAGTTGTAGGTGGCAGGTAGCCTCGAGGTTAGACCATTAGGACAGTAACCAAAAAGTTGCTGGTTCAAATCCTGGAGCCAACAAGTTGTAAAATCTGCCGCTGTGCCCTTGAGCAAGGTACTTAACCCCAAATGCTCCAGGGACACCGGCAAATGGCTGACCCTGGTTCTGACCCCTACTTTTCGCAGGTGTCTCGCAGATGTTATTATTAACCCCCCCATCCCTCCCTCTATCCCAGGCAGGCCCAGTGCAGTACTCACCCACTACATCCAGGGTGTAGGTGTGGTTGATGGTGCCATATGCGTTCTCCACCAGGCAGGTGTAGTTGCCCTTGTCGGATGGCACCACACTCTCCATGATCAGGGTCCAGTGCTGGTGACGCACCTGAAAGGGAAAACAACCCATTAATGTGAATCTCACAAAGGAACATCCAAACCAATGCAAACTGCGGATTGAAGGCCAGAAAGAGTAAGTGAGGAGGCTCAGTGAGTGACGGGCGGTCAGGTCTATTCTCACGAGCGCATCATGGTGAAAAACAATATTACGGGGAGTGACAGACTGGTCCTAAGGTGAGCTGCTACCCCCACCCAAGGAATTTCACTGTTTTGCTGAGACTGTGGGGTGGAGTGCTCTCCCTAAGATACTACTTACCACCTCTACTCCTTAGAACACTAGCGAAAACCCTGTAGATTCTAAATACTCTACTTTTTACTACTTAGAGAGAAAACACTAGATATTCTGTATTTTATTTTAGGGCACTTGTTTTGCATGGGCAAGTCAAGTGGAGTGTGTGTGTGTATGTGTGTGTGTGTGTGTGCGTGCAATATGTGTGTGTGTGTGTGTGCGTGCAATATGTGTGTGTGTGTGCGTGCGTGTTTGTTTGTGTGTGTTTACAGAACTGTCACTAAAGACAGTGAGGAGATAGCGTTCTACTGAATACTGTGTTTATTAGAATGAGACGTTCTACAGAATTAAAGCCAAGGGAAAACATTCTCCGGAACTTCCCATGAAGAGATGGCTGTGTTTCCTCGTAAACTATCACCCATTAACTACATGTGTCACACTTTTTCCTTCCCTATTCCATCCAAACACACTAGATAACTTGCAAATGAATCCATCACTGTAAAGTATAATGTGACTTTTAATTGCACTTTAAAAAACGTCGATTTGATTTCGAGAGATTGGATGATTCCCCAATCGTATTATCTTATTCAGCTGAAGTATTTTTATATACAGTACTTTCGMAAAGCATTCAGACCCCTTGACTTTTTCCACATTTTGTTACGTTACAACCTTATTCTAAAATGTATTAAATTGTTTTCTTTCTTCATCAATCTACAAACAATACCCCATAAAAACAAAAGAAAAACAGGTTTATAGAAATTTGTGCTAATTTATATATAAAAAATATTTATCACATTTACATAAGTATTCAGACCTTTTACTCYGTACTTTGCTGTAGCACCTTTGGCAGCAATTACATCCTCGAGTCTATTGGGTATGACGCTACAAGCTTGGCACACCTCTATTTGGTGAGTTTCTCCCATTCTTCTCTGCAGATCATCTCAAGCTCTGTCAGGTTGGATGGAGAGAGTCGCTGCAKAGCTATTTTCAGGTCTCTCCAGAGATGTTTGATCGGGTTCAAGTCCAGGCTCTGGCTGGACCACTCAAGGACATTCAGAGACTTGTCCCGAAGCCACCCCTGCATTGTCTTGGCAGTGTGCTTCGGGTCGTTATCCTGTTGGAAGGTGAACCGACTCTCTTCTCTGTATATATCAATGATGTCGCTCTTGCTGCCGGTGATTATTTGATCTACCTCTACGCAGACGACACCATTCTGTATACATCTGGCCCTTCTTTGGACACAGTGTTAACAAACCTCAAAACGAGCTTCAATGCCATACAACTCNACCTCTACGCAGACGACACCATTCTGTATACATCTGGCCCTTCTTTGGACACAGTGTTAACAAACCTCAAAACGAGCTTCAATGCCATACAACTCTCCTTCCGTGGCCTCCAACTGCTCTAAAATGCTAGTAAAACGAAATGCATGCTCTTCAACCGATTGCTGCCRGTCCCCGCCCGCCCGACTAGCATCACTATTCTGGACGGTTCTGACTTAGAATATGTGAACAACTATAAATACCTAGGTGTCTGTTTAGACTGTAAACTCTCCTTCCAGACTCATATTAAGCATCTCCAATCCAAAATTTCGCAAACAAAGCATCCTTCACTCATGCTGCCAAACATACCCTCGTAAAACTGACTATCCTACCGATCCTTGACTCCGGCGATGTAATTTACAAAATAGCCTCCAACACTCTACTCAGCAAATTGGATGCAGTCTATCACAGTGCCATCCGTTTTGTCACCAAAGCACCATATACTACCTAAGAGCGGCACAACAAAGCCTATTCCCCCTCAGGAAACTAAAACGATTTGGCATGGGTCCTCAGATCCTCAAGAGGTTCTACAGCTGCAACATCGAGAGCATCCTGACTGGTTGCATCACTGCGTGGTACGGCAATTGCTCGGCCTTCGACCGCAAGGCACTACAGAGTGTAGTGTGTAAGGCCCAGTACATCTCTGAGGCTAAGCTGCCTGCCATCCAGGACCTCTACGCCAGGCGGTGTCAGAGGAAGCCCTAAAAATTGTCAAAGACCCCATCCACCCCAGTAATAGACTGTTCTCTCTAATACCGCATGGCAAGTGGTACCGGAGTGCCAAGTCTAGGACAAAAAGGCTCTCAACAGTTTTTACCCCCAAGCCATATGACTCCTGAACGAATAATCAAATGGCTACCTGGACTTGGTTTCAACAGCCTGGTTC
>NC_036858.1:23968630-24083767 GCF_002910315.2 Salvelinus sp. IW2-2015
ATTTACAAAATAGCCTCCAACACTCTACTCAGCAAATTGGATGCAGTCTATCACAGTGCCATCCGTTTTGTCACCAAAGCACCATATACTACCTACCACTGCGACGCTCTCGTTGGCTGGTCCTCGCTACATATTCGTCACCAAACCCACTGGCTCCAGGTCATCTATAAGTCTTTGCTGGGTAAAGCTCCGCCTTATCTCAGCTCACTGGTCACCATAGCAACACCCACCCATAGCATGCGCCCCAGCAGATATATTTCACTGGTCATCCCCAAAGCCAACACCCCCTTTGGCCACCTTTCCTTCCAGTTCTGCGCTGCCCAAGACTGGAACGAATTGCAAAAATCACTGAAGCTGGAGACTCATATCTCCTTCACTAACTTTAAGTATCAGCTGTCAGAGCAGCTTACCGATCGCTGCGGCTGTACACAGCCCATCTGTAAATAGCCCATCCAACCAACTACCTACCTCATCCCATATTTGTTTTTGTTTTTCTGCTCTTTTGCACACCAGCTTTTCTACTTGCACATCTTCATCTACACATCTATCACTCCAGTGTTAATTGCTAAATTGTAATTACTGGTAACACTGGTACCGTTAATGCTCGTTAGTACGAGTTTGACCACCAGAGTGGATCTTTGAGAAGTATTAGATAGCCTTCAATAGTGGCTGTACTAGAGAATGTTAAACCTTTTTTTGTAAGAACATAGTATATGGGACTGATTTTAAGAAATTATGCTTAATTAATTGGATTGTGGTTGTGGATTGTGGTCCCGTGTGGCTCAGTTGGTAGAGCATGGTGCTTGCAACGCCAGGGTTGTGGGTTCATTCCCCACGGGGGGACCAGGATGAATATGTATGAACTTTCCAATTTGTAAGTCGCTCTGGATAAGAGCGTCTGCTAAATGACTTAAATGTAAATTATGGTGTTTCAATTCCAAGAAAAACAAAAAACCCTCTGGGTTTCCGTTAGGATGGAACGGAAAATATGGCGCTGTACAATGTGACGGTCAGGAGTAAAGCTACAGTACTGGGCTATTTAGCTAAAGAATCCCGTGTCGTTCGGGCATGCAGGGTTCAATTCTGAGATGGGGAGGAAGGAGTAGGCTGTCCTTGTAAATATGAATTTGTTCTTAACTGATTCCATAGGTGTTATTTCATAGTTGTGATGTCTTCACTATTATTCTAAAATGTAGAAAATAGTAAAAATAAAGAAAAAGCCTGGAGTGAGTAGGTGTGTCCAAACTTTTGACTGGTACTTGCTTAATTAATTAGATTAATATTATGGTGCTTCTATTCCAAGAAAAACGAAAAACCCTCTGGGTTTCCGTTAGGATGGAACGGAAAATAGGGCGCGGGTTCAATTCCCCAATAGGGAGGAAGGAGCAGGCTGTCCTTGTAAATAAGAATTTGTTCTTAACTGACTTGCCTAGTTAAAAAAAGGTTACACTAAGAGCATAACATTTCTACACCCTAATTTTTAAATTCTAGTCTAACCAATACCCAAATGGAGATTCAGCGAAAATAAAAATCYAATTGATTTATCAAGGCCAGTCCCCATGCTTGTCTCACTGCAACGCGAAACGGTGCTAAAATAGTTGTAGGCTATTGCTTCAAATCCTATTGCTGCTAACTTCAATTTGCTCTTTAAATAAATAAGACCTACACCACTTTTAACAGCACATTACTCAACACTAGTGAGACTCAAGTCGCCTACGGTAGGCCTACAGTATATCGAAAAATACAACGTGACTCTCCCCCAATAATTAAATATAGACGATTGGAGGATATTTCTGTAATTCAGTGATATTTATTCCCATAGTAATTCGTTATGGATCGATAACTAAATAAACATAGGATTTTGAAAGAGCATTTTTATCATTATTTTATTAACAAAAGCATAAAGATTCCATTATTCGTTACATTGTTTTAGTTTGAACGTGCAGACTGGCACTAAGAACAGAACAGCGGGAACGTTTCCCTAGTCAGCTCCATTTCTAGTGCAATGCCCCTTAAAGTGTTGCCAGTGTGGCGGGGTGGGGGTCCACCCTCCCTCCCCCTTCCTCCTTCTCCTCCCTTTCCCATGGGCTAGGTCGGTCTTCTGTTCGCGGCTCTGCAGCCCATCCTGTGCCCCCTGCACTTGTGCCTTGAACCTTGCGCGCTTTCAGTGGATACAGCTGGACCAATATATATTGTCCGGCTAATAACAGGGTTAATAATATATCTGTGAGCATATCCAAAGCGGGCATTTATATCATTCTAAATTAATAATAATCACTTTGTTTAAAAAATAACAATTTTGGAGATTATTTTGTTTTCAAATAATGTAAAATTTGTGAGAAAAAGGCCATTCTTGAACATGGGGTGAGACATTGTTACTAATTTGTAAATAAAGCCAGTTTGCTATTTAGAATTATTTATTTAAACCAAAAAATTACAGTCATCTCATGGGTCTCCCAGTCAAGGCCAGCACAGGTATTGAACCAGCATCTGTAGCAACACAGTTTTCACTGCTATGCAGTGTCTTAGATCATTGCGCCACTCAGGCACTGTATTACATGCCTGGTTGGAAGTGGCCTACAGTACTACAGAAAGAYCAAAATAATCCTAACAAAATAAAATAATAAAAATCTTAGCGTAACAGTTTTAAGTAAGTAATACTGAAGTMGTGCACAATTATCCATTTCTATTTAGGTTTATGTCGCCCATTCATTGTCAGTTAGAGACACAGTAGGACCCACAAGCATAATCAGTGCTCTAACTCCCCCTTGCGCTGGTRTGGAGCAATGAAGTGGTGACACAGGGTACCGTACTAAACCACAAATGACCTATAAGTTCCACAGCATAATCGCACAACTTTTAYTGGAGCAAGCACTGTACCCATTGTTCGTCTTTACTTGCAACATATAGTTAGTTATATGTCGCAAGTAAAAGCCGGGTAGCGAATTGATACAATTCCAAGTCTGGAAGGTTAAAACCACCCTCAGATTTAAGAAGATGTAAAACGTTATTTTTAAAGTCTGTTATGACCGAGTATACTTTTTTTAAAGAAAGTGGGGGGGGTAAAAATGTTGTACAAAAACATTGTGAGCCATGCCATTCTAAATAGGTTTATTCTACCTGTAAGATGTATGGGAAGATTATTTAATTTAATTAGATCTACCTTTATATTGTTGAGTAATGGAATAAAGTTATTTATTATTTGTACTTACTAGGCATCCTAAGTATTTCATATTTTTTGTGGTCCATTTAAAGGATTGCTGTAAATCGTGAGTTATTCTTTTTCTTATTCCTATTGCCATTATTATAACTTTTTTCACATAAATGTTATATCCTGAGATTTTAGAGTTTTCTGAAAATGTTTTTTAGCAAAGGGGGAATATTGGTCTGGTACAGTATATCAGGAGATCATCTGCAAATAAGTTTAGTTCATATTGATGTTTACCAATACTGATACCTGCTAAGTTTGGGTCCTGTCTAATTATTTATGCAAGCGGTTCAATTGCCAGTGCAAACAGGAGGYGGGAGTGGGGACATCTCTGTCTTGTGCCGCTTTCTAAAGCAATTTCATCAGATAATGTATTATTTGTGTTTATTTTTGCTTTAGGACATTTAGAAAATACTTTTATTAAATGTATTATTTCAGCTGCAAAGTTGAAAGCTTCCAAAGTTTTGAATAGGAAAGGCCATTCAAGACGGTCGAAAGCCTTTTTGGCATCAACCGCCATTATTGATAAATATTTTTTGACGTGTTGCATTAAACCGAAACATGTTTGTGTATTTGTTTGTTAGCGTCTATTTTTAACAAACCCTGTTTAATTGATACTTATCAAGTCTGGTAAGACTTTTGCTATTCTATTGCTTACAAGATTTGGTATTTTATTGTGACAATTTATTAAACTAATGAGTCTATAATCAGCAGGGGACTGACGCTGGGCCAATTGTGCGCCGCCTCATGGGTCTCCCGGTTGCAGACGGCCGGGATGTCCTTGTCCAATCGCGCTCTAGCGACTCGTGTAGCGGAGCCGAGCGCATGCACGCTGACACGGTCACCAGTTGTACAGTGTTTCCTCAGACACATTGGTGCAGTGTGTCAAGAAGCAGTGCGGCTTGGCAGGGTCACGTWTRAAAGAACACATGGCTCTCAACCTGGCGGGCGCATCACCAACAAACTATCATGGTCCAAACACACCAAGAAAGTCATGAAGAGGGTACGACAACGCCCTTTTCCTCGTATTTTGGTAGGGACAATAATCTCATATTTTATCTCATTCTGTTTTCTTGCTGGTGCAGTTCATCTTGTAAATGTTGCACCTTTGTTTCCAGAAGCCCAATTGTGTTGTCTTGTTCATGCACGTGCCCACCATGTACAGTTGAAGACGGAAGTTAACATACACTTAGGTTGGAGTCATTAAAACTCGTTTTTCAACCACATCACAAATTTCTTGTTCACATACTATAGTTTTGGCAAGTCGGTTAGGACATCTGTGTGCATGACACAAGTCATTTTTCCAACAATTGTTTACAGATTATTTCACTTATAATTCACAGTATCACAATTCCAGTGGGTCAGAAGTTTAAACAGTTTGGAAAATTCCAGAAAATTATGTCATGGCTAGAAGCTTCTGATAGGCTAATTGACATCATTTGAGTCAATTGGAGGTCTACCTGTGGATGTATTTCAAGGCCAACCTTCAAACTCAGTGCCTCTTTGCTTGACATCATGGGAAAATCAAAATAAATCAGTCAAGACCTCAGAAAAAAAATGGTAGACCTCCACAAGTCTGGTTCATCCTTGGGAGCAATTTTCAAACGCCTAAAGGTACCACGTTTATCTGTACAAACAATAGTACGCAAGTATAAACACCATGGGACCACGCAGCTGTCATACCACTCAGGAAGGAGATGCGTTCTGTCTCCTAAAGATGAACGTACTTTGCAAATCAATCCCAGAACAACAGCAAAGGACCTTGTGAAGATGCTGAAGGAAACAGGTACAAAAGTATCTATATCCACAGTAAAACGAGTCCCATATCAACATAACCTGAAAGGCCGCTCAGCAAGGAGAACACTGCTCCAAAAACCCCATAAAAAAGCCAGACTACGGTTTTGCAACTGCACATGGGTACAAAGATCATACTTTTTGGAGAAATGTCCTCTGGTCTGATGAAAACAAAAACAGAAACTGTTTGGCATAATGACCATCGTTGTTTGGGGATAAAGGGGAGGCTGCAAGCGCAAAGAACATCATCCGACCGTGAAGCACAGGGGTGGCAGCATCATTGTGTGGGGGTGGATCCTGCTGACAGGAGGGACTGGTGTACTTCCAAAAACTAGATGATTATGAGGAAGCAAAATATGTTGGATATATTGAAGCAACATCTCAAGACATAAGTCAGGAAGTTAAAGCTTGGTCGCAATGGGTCTTCCAAATGAACAGTGACCCAAGCATACTTCAAAAGTTGTGGAAAAATGACTTAAGGACAACAAAGTCAAGGTTTGCAGTGGCAATCACAAGCCCTGACCTCAATCCCATAGAACATTTGTGGGCAGAACTGAAAAAGCGTGTGCGAGCAAGGAGGCTATAAACCTGACTCAGTTACACCAGCTCTGTCAGAGGAAAAGGGCCAAAATTCACCCAACTTTTTGTGGGAAGCTTGTGGAAGGCTACCGAAACATTTGACCCAAGTTAAACAATTTTAAAGGCAATGCTACCAAATACTAATTGAGTGTATGTAAACTTCTGACCACTGGGAATGTGATGAAGAAATAAAAGCTGAAATAAACCATTCGCTCTACTATTATTCTGACGTTTCACATTGCAGTGGCAATCACAAAGCCCTGACCTCAATCCCATAGAACATTTGTGGCAGAACTGAAAAAGCGTGTGCGAGCAAGGAGGCCTATAAACCTGACTCAGTTACACCAGCTCTGTCAGGAGGAAAGGGCCAAAATTCACCCAACTTATTGTGGGAAGCTTGTGGAAGGCTACCCGAAACATTTGACCCAAGTTAAACAATTTAAAGGCAATGCTACCAAATACTAATTGAGTGTATGTAAACTTCTGACCCACTGGGAATGTGATGAAAGAATAAAAGCTGAAATAAACCATTCGCTCTACTATTATTCTGAACGTTTCACATTCTTAAAATAAAGTGGTGATCCTAACTGACCTAAGACAGGGAATTTTTACTAGGAATAAATGTCAGGAATTGTGAAAAACTGAGTTTAAATGTATTTGGCTAAGGTGTATGTAAACTTCCGACTTCAACTGTATATGCATATTGACATGATAGACTGTACTTTCCTTTTAAGCAAATCTACTTTAACAGCTTGTAACAGTTTATTTGTTTTGGTGAGCATTTAGAGTATTTTAGTTATGTTTTCCTGGATATCCTTCAACTGTTGCTCTCATTTACATCTCCAAGTTGTTTGTCTTTTCCTCTAAAGGAAGCCATGGCTTGTTGGGATCGAGTCGCAGCGTCACTTTACCCACAGATTAGTTAATAGTTTTACAGTATATAACTGATCGCTCACTCTCTCCCAGGTACTTGGGGATATATTGATCTATTGATTTTAAGTGCTTAATTTAAACTATGTTGTCTGGCTTCTACATATAATCACAGTTTGAAGGTACAAAACGGAGCTACTCCCTCCCCATGGGTCCCATCGCTACGCGCATGCGCCTCCACTCTATGTACATGGACTTTTCAAACATCTCTAAAAAAAAAAATGTTTTAAATGACATGAAAATATTATCATCAAATGTATTGAGAAAAAAAAAGTTTAGGACTACATTTGGATGGAAAGCATGTGTGTTTGTATGGTCGAAAGTTGAGTCTTAGGTCACCTCTTGGTGTGTTTACATTGTTTGAGTTTGCAGAATGTGCAAACAGCAGTTTGGCGAAGTGCATGGGTTCTTAGAACATAGGCTGGTCCCTTCTGTTCAACTTTAGGCCGAGGCTGCGGATCCATAGGTAATCCCCCGTCCTGCCGGATCCCTTTTCCCTAGAGCTGATGATCTAAATCACTGGCTTTACCTCTACCTTACACACCAATTTTTATGGTCACCCTCCCTTATTACAGTAACGTTATACTATGCGATTATATTTGGTTATGTTGTATACTTTCATTATGTGTTCTTGCAGACTWTGATCAACTTTATTAAACAAGAAAGATTCGTCAGAGACCGTGCGTAAAGTAGAGAATCCTGCACACGTGAAGAAGCTTCAGGACCTTTAGATGTCGGGAAAAGGGGTCCAGAAAGTCGGATCCACAGCCACACCGTAAACTTTAACTAGGCTGCGCGGCTCAACAGTAGTAGCAGTAGAGCCAAAATGGAAAGGCAACAGTCTGCATCAAAATCAAGACACAGAAAAATGCATTGAAAGTCCTTTCTAAACAACAGTCACAAAAGTAAACTTGAATGAAACATTTGATTACATAGACTAATTTCAATGCGCTAGTCTTGAGAAACTCCATGTCCCAGCATGCTTCAGTGCGGGGTTCTCTCTCGTACCTTGTACCCGCCCATGCGGTCCTCCTGTCGGAATGGTCGGCTGTTCTTCAGCCAGCGCATCTTAGGACGTGGGTTGCCCCCGGCAGCACAGCGAAACTTGACTGTGTTGGCAGCAGGTACAGCATGTAGCCTCTTCTCCATCTTCTCCAGCAATGTCCAATAGGGCGCCCCTAAAGAAAAGAGATGACCAATCAGGGTTTTTGTTTAGTCAAAATATCAAATTAGATTTTGTCCATCTATGGCAAAACAGTAACATATATTATATTAGGGAAGTACCAGACAGTACCAGAAAGTTTTCATTGTTACCACATAGTTTATTAGTTAAAACCATATCAGCTTAAACCGTGCTGTAAAATAAGTCTTACTGATATTTGTGAGAGTAACTTTGCTCACTTTATCTCTACTGTCAACAGAAACACTGTATGGGAAACATGGCTGAGCAGCAGAGCTCCGTTGATTAACAGTTTCAGTCCAAAGCCTGAACAACATGGATAACTACAGCTAGCAGGTAGTGAGAAAGAGTGAGGGAGGTGGTCACAGGCTATGTCCCAAATGGCACCCTATTCCCTATATAAAGGCACTATTTTTGCCCAAAGCCATATGGTCCAAGGGGGCAAGCCCTAAACTGTTATTTCCACTCCCTAGCCCCCTTCACAACACTGGGCTGTATGGACTTACAACCCAGTCTTACAACCCAGCAATGGCTTCACAGGCTACGTCCCAAATGGCACCCTGTTCCCTATGGGCCCTAGTCAAAAGTATTGCACTAAATAGGGAATATGGTGCCATTTGGGAAGAAACTACAGTTCACACTGGAAACACTTAAAACTCAAACATAATTGTTCTCTTGAAGGTTGCAGGACGCGTTACCAAGTGGGTAACTAGACCATCACATCCATTTAATCTAGTTGCAGTTAGCGCTTTTTTTTTACCACTTCTTCCAATTACAATATTTAGCCTCCTGTCATCGGGAAGATATGGCTGTTGGGAAGAAGGGATATTTATCACCCATGAATAATCATTATGCTCCAGAAGGGAGAAAGATTATTTCACATTTGTTGTGAGTGAGAAATGTTTGGTTTGTAAAGGGTAAGTTACCCACACAATGATTGATCATGCTCCTTCATTCAAATAAACCCCCACAGGGACGTATAGGAAGTTAGGAACACCCCTTTTCTGTCTGGCCTACATACTGTAACTGCAGCTCGTTCACCCCATATATCTCATTTTCTGTAGTTCCCTGAAGCCCCCCCTCTCTCTCTACCTCTTCCTCTCTCACACACACACTTTATCTTCTCTCTACCCCCCCTCCCCATTTCTCTCTCTCGGCACCTGGGAGAGTGATTGCATAAGCAGATGAACTCAGAAAGAAGAGAAACTTCACAACCGATGTCCTCCCCACCATCACTTCCTATATCTCTATTACAGGAGCAGGGAGAAGAGGGGGGAACACTCCAGGGTTACTGGAGCCGRTAGACACTCCTTTAGCCTTCTTGGGCCTATGTCCTTCTTTCCACCTCTCCCTCCCTGTTTTAGCCCCTCTCCCTCTTCCCACTCCTCTCTCCCGCCTACCAGAGTGCAATCAGAATACTATCAGAGTCGGTCACCTCCCATAATTTTCTCTGGCATGCAAACCGGACAGTACACACATACTTTGATACAGAAGAAGTAAACCATGCTCTTCCTTCCAGGATGAACCAACACACTATAATTGGACTAGCTAGGTTCTTTTAAGCCCATTTCCTTCTCACTCTGTCCCCCTATTTCTCGCCATCRTATTTTCTCTTTCAACACTCCTCCCTACAGACACACAGTCAGACAGGTTAAGGTGGCGACTGCCCCCGCTCGGGAGCTCGTCTCTCTCAGGTGAACTCTGACCCCGGAGTGGCAGCAGCTGTGTCTGATGATGAGCACGGTACATGATGGCGAAAGGTGACCAGGTCTGTTTCCCATGCTCCCGTCGTCCGGAGGTAGCGAGACTTCAAAGACCCCCAACCTCTGTCCAGATGAGGCCAAACTCTCACTGGCCAACTGCTGTGGCCCCTAAGACCCCTCTGCGGCCCACCTATAGACCCTTAACCTTTCTGGATGGACAGCTTCTCTTACTGTTTACTCTGTGGCAGTCTGGGGTTAGCTCAGGTTATCTATGGAACTTCAAAACAAGAATGTGCTGTACGTTCAGCATGAGGAATGAGGCACAAACATWCGTGTCAAATGATAGTATTAATTGCTTTAAAGTTGTACATTTGCCACATACTGTAGAGCTGGTACTAGAGCTACATATACTGTATATCTAGGACAAACATAACAAAGCAGCTAATGATGATAGACTATTAAAAGATTGTAAATTGTACCCTACAGATGTTTCAAACAAAGACAAACGGGAGCAATTAAGGATGATCTCCTTATCAGGCCAGAGAATGAGAATGAGAATAACAAAACCAACGAGAGTGGAACCCCACATCCACTCTGACCTCCCCCTGACGTCAATGCTGCCCCGAAAAACAAAGCCTTCTCCATGATCCTTCCGTATGCCTTGCTCGTCTCCTCCAATCACAGCCAACCTCCGCTGACGCTGGGTAGGGGGTACATCTTCGCCCATAACTTCTTCTCCCAGTGTTTTAGGGGGGGGGCAGGTTGTGACTGTGTTGTTGTTCCATCTCTTTTTAAGAAAGTGGAATCAAAGTGTACAGAGTACGAGCTGAGACAGACACTGAAACCTAACCTATTGGGCATTAGAACGGCCCCAAGCACAATGCTCAGACCCCCCCTTCTCCTTCCCTCCTTTCCTTCTTTCCCTAAAAAGCCTCCACAACACCCCTCCAAAACTGGGCCAGGGGCCAGCGCTCTACAGCGTAAGCGTACACAGAGAAGTGCTGGTGCTGATCCAAACCAGAACGCTGTAGTTAAAAGGCCTCAACTGTCCCCTATTTTTTTATCTTCCCCCACTCTTCTGCCTCTCTTTTTTAATATTCCGGTTTTYAATTCTTAGAAAAAACACCAGGAGAAAATTCAACCGAGCTGCCAGAACAGTTTTTACTTTGCTTTCAAACAGCTTATTACTACCAGAAACCGTTTTTCCCCCCTTCTCTCCATTTTCCTCTCCTTACAGTGTTCCTAGATGACATATTTAATGGATTTCAGGCAATTAAAGTCGGTGCAAAGTGGGGGAGTTGAACCCACTGTGAGGCACGGTGCGTGTTTAAAATTTTAACAACATATGGAAGCCTTCAGCCTGTGACACACACACAGAGCCCATCTCCCATCAGGTCCCTAACCCAGTCCAGATGGGAGCATTCCATAATGGATTAGTCCAGCTGACTCGCTCCTTGGGGCCTGACTACCTGAGAGACGCCGGCTACACGAGGAATGTTAGGAATTCCTCTTCCCTGGAGCGCCTAAAAGGCCCGGGAGAGATAGGCTTACAAACATCACACACACACATATACACATTCCCAGCACACACTCCCAGACTTACTACATATACAGGAATGCTACAGTACAGCTGAGATCTCATTGCAGATTTGAACTAATGAAACTAAGAGATTTAGTAACACTGTGCACACAACACACAAAAAAAAAAACATTTAGGAGTATAGTAACTTTGGTCATGACGACATTTGACCTGATGGTCGAAAGTCCAAGACATGTCCTTCAGATCCACAACAGTGTTATTATATAACAATGCAGGTAAAAACAACCCCACAAAACGACAACCTATTTACTGAGTTCACATATTGCCTCAATGCCCACACTACAGAAGACAACGGTCACGGCCTCTCCTGCCCTGATCCCACACTGTCCCACAATACTATGCCCATACTCACTTATCTGCTCTCCGTCCACCCCTACGTCCTCCGATCGCTCTGTGTCGTCCTCATCGTCCCCAGACGAGATGGCATCTGTAGAGATGACCACGGTTAATTCCTACTATCTCTGCCACCTCCCAACACAGCTCCAGCCATACACATACACTGCTACACACGCATACACACCCACATGTACACACACACACTGCAGCACATGCTCATACATGCACTGATGTGTTTAGATGAGGTGGCAGAATCAGGTGATGTAATATTGACGTTTACACTGTTCACAAAATCACTAATCATATGCAATCAAGAACAGCATGAGAGTCACTGACGTTTGTAAGAAAAGTTGAATAACTACAACTACATGACCATTCCACAACCCTTCGATGGCCATTCCCCAACTACCACCCTATAAAAAAGCATCACAACCTCAGAAGATCAGGGATGTAGTAGGCTGGACACATGACATTTTTAACAATGCTTTTTTCAGATAAAAACTAGTTCATTGCATCAGCCGTGGTGCCCAGTTTCATAATATTATCATATGTCCCAGCTGCTTGCCATAGGTTTGAAGTAATCATGAAAAAACAGGCCTTATTTTGGGGCATTTTTCACCCTGCCAGCTCCTATATTAGTTATATTGAGCCCCGTGGCACCAACTCGCCTTCCGAACGTTCTATTCCCAGCCTATTGTCCTACGTCACAATGCCTGCTTTGCTATTGTTGGCAATGAGACCTGCCCACGTTGCTGGTAGTTAAAACGTAAACAACAAAAAATTACTCATGGAACTCTGAGGTCGTCCCATTGTTTCAAATCGGGAAATATAGGTATGTCTGTCTATTTCGCCAAATATCTCGTAATGTGTATTTTTCGAGTTTTAAAAATTGGACACCATTTTAGTCATGAGAATCTCCTCTTTCTAATTATGTAAGTCTGGGCAGTGTGTTCCGTTGTCATCAAACGCTAGCCCCTAAATACCTTTTGCCCTTGGAACGTTGAGCTCCCCCCATTGTTTTCCTACGGAGAGGCATGTTGGTATATTGGGCCAAATATCTCACAATGTGTATATTTAAATTTTTGTTGAATTGGACACCATTTTAATCAGGATAATCTCCTCTTTCTAATTATGTAAGGCTGGGCAGTGTATTCCATTGTCATCAAACACTAGACCAGAAAGTCAGAAGTTGCAATTTTTTCCCGACATCCTCATTATGCAGACATAAGCACACTTGGCACATTTGAGGTGCGGATGTTTACTTTCTACACAACTTGGTATTTTTCAGTTTCGTCATAAGAACAGATTGTAGTAGTAGTAGTAATAAAAAAGTGGCGCAGCGGTCCAAGGCACTGCATTGCAATTCTAGCTGTGCCACAAGAGATTCTGGGTTCGAGTCCAGGCTCTGTCGCAGCCAGCCGTGACCGGGAGACCCACTGGGCGGAGCACAATTGGCCCAGCGTCCTCCGGGTTAGGGGAGGGTTTGGCCGGCAGTGATGTCCTTATCCCATCATGCACTAGTGACTCCTGTGGCGGGCTGGGCGCAGTACACGCTGACACGTGGGCATTGTGTCAAGAAGCAGTGCGGCTTGGTTGGGTTGTGATTCGGAGGACGCACGGCTCTTGACCTTCGCCTCTCCCGAGTCCGTATGGGAGTTGCAGCAATGAGACAAGACGGCAACTACCAATTGGATAAAATGAAATTGGGGAGAAAAAGGGTTAATTTCTTAAAAGAAATATAAAAAGACGTGTGAGAATGTTTAAAACTGTACCTATCTCGGAATATGTTTGTTTGTAATCATTTTACATGTACAGTACTGACATATTTAATATATTTTCCATTATTTATTTATTTCTGTCACACCCTGATCAGTTTCACCTGTCCTTGTTGTTGTCTCCACCACCTCCAGGTGTTGCTTGTTTTCCCCAGTGTATTTATCCCTGTGTTTCCTGTCTCTCTGTGTCAGTTCGTCTTGCATGTTTAGTTAAGTCAACCAGCGTGGTTTTCCCATACTCCTTTTTCTAGTCTCTTTTTGATAGTCCTCCCGGTTTTGACCCCTGCCTGACTCTGGACTTCTTTCCCGCCTGCCTGATCATCCTGCCTGACCTGACCTTGATTCTGCCTGCCTTTCAGTACCTTTTGGACTCTGTACTGGTTTTGACCCTTTTGCCTTTCCACGACCATTCTCTTGCCTTCCCCTATTGGATTAATAAATATTGTAAGACTCGAACCACCTGCCTCCTGTGTCTGCATCTGGGTCTCACCTTGTGTCATGATAATTTCAAAATAGTATTTTCTGTATAAAAAAACACACACATCATTATCATATTTCCCAACATGCTCTATTGCAGGTTGATTTTAAGAATTGTTTGCTTCAATATCTGTGTTTTTGCATGTATACTGATTGGTTGATAAGTGACATACAGTACCAGTCAAAAGTTTAGACAAACTTACTCATTCAAGGGTTTTTCTTTATTTTCACTATTTTCTTTGTAGAACAATAGTGAAGACATCAAAACTATGAAATAACACATATAGAATCATGTAGTAACCAAAAGAGTGTAAAAGAGTGTTAAACAAATCATGTATTTTGTATTTTATATTTGAGATTCTTCAAAGTAGCCACCCTTTGCCTTGATGATAGCTTTGCACAATCTTGGCATTCTCTTAACCAGCTTCATGAGGTCGTCACCTGGAATGCATTTCAATTAACAGATGTGCCTTGATAAAAGTTAATTTGTGGAATGTAATTTCCTTTTTAATGCGTTTGAGCCAATCAGTTGCATTGTGACAAGGTAGGGGTGGTATACAGAAGATAGCCCTATGTGGTAAAAGACCAAGTCCACATTATGGCAAGAACAGCTCAAATAAGCAAAGAAAAACGGCAGTCCATCATTACTTTAAGACATGAAGGTCAGTCAATATGGAAAATGTCAAGAACTTTGAACGTTTCTTCAAGTGCAGTCGCAAAAACCATCACACGCTATGATAAAACTGGCTCTCATGAGAACCGCCACAGGAAAGGAGGTCTTCCTTTCCTGTGAGAGTCACCTCTGCTGCAGAGGATAAGTTCATTAGAGTTACCAGCCTCAGAAATTGCAGCCCTAATTAATGCTTCACATAGTTCAAGTAACAGACACATGGTCGAATTGCTGCAAAGAAACCACTACTTAAGGACACCAATAAGAAGAGACTTGCTGGGCCAAGAAACACGAGCAATGGACATGAGACTGGTGGAAGTCCAAATTTGAGATTTTTGGTTCCAACCGCCGTGTCTTTGTAAGACGCAGAGTAGGTGAACGAATGATCTCTGCATGTGTGGTTCCCACCGTGAAGCCTGGAGAAGGCGGTGTGGGGGTGCTTTGCTGGTGACACTGTCTGTGACTGATTTAGAATTTAAGGCACACTTAACCAGCATGGTTACCACAGCATTCTGTACCGATGAGCCATCCCATCTGGTTTGCGCTTAGTGGGACTATCATTTGTTTTCAACCGGACAATGGCCCAAAACACACCTCCAGGCTGTGTAAGGGTTATTTGATATAGAAGGAGAGTGATGGAGTGCTGCATCAGATGAACTTTCCTACACAATCACCTGACCTGAACCCAATTGAGATGGTTTGGGATGAGTTGGACCTCAGAGTGAAGGAAAAGCAGCCAACAAGTGCTCAGCATATGTGGGAACTCCTTCAAGATTGTTTGAAAAGCATTCCTCATAAAGCTGGTTGAGAGAATGCCAAGAGTGTGCAAAGCTGTCATCAAGTCAAAGGGTGGCTACTTTGAAGAATCTCAAATATGAAATATATTTTGATTTGTTTAACACTTTTTTGGTTACTACATGATTCCATATGTGTTATTTCATAGTTTATTTTTCTACAATGTAGAAAATAGTAAAAATAAAGAAAAACTATTGATGAGTAAGTGTGTCCAAAATAGTAAAAATAAAGAAAAACTATTGATGAGTAAGTGTGTCCAAACTTATGACTGGCACTATATATTTTTAAAAACTAATCCAATTTGTTAGTAGTTGGACTTAATATACCAGTGAGATGGTTCCAGTTATAATGATTTAGGTAGCATCAATAATCAATTTGGAGGGTTGAATACCGGGAAACAGGTTAGCAAGATTTACCACCCAAACCCACTCCCTTTTCCTAGAATAAATAACTGCGAGAAACCGGTAAATTATTATAAATTATTTCTATCAACAGCATGACTTGAAATGGAACTGCTAAATTATGTGATGTCTAAATCTGGCTGCTCTATGGCCTTCTCTCTGCTATCTGCATGATCAATCATCAACGATCAGGGTGGGGAAAGACAGCGCATCTCAGTAGGAGCATAGCTCACAATGCATGTAACTTTTTTTCTTGTGACAGGGGGCTGTAGTGGAGCAGGTTGAGAGCTTCAAGTTCCTTGGTGTCCACATCACCAACAAACTAGAATTGTCCAAACACACCAAGACAGTCGTGAAGAGGGCACAACAAAGCCTATTCCCCCTCAGGAAACTAAAACGATTTGGCATGGGTCCTCAGATCCTCAAGAGGTTCTACAGCTGCAACATCGAGAGCATCCTGACTGGTTGCATCACTGCGTGGTACGGCAATTGCTCGGCCTCCGACCGCAAGGCACTACAGAGTGTAGTGTGTAAGGCCCAGTACATCTCTGAGGCTAAGCTGCCTGCCATCCAGGACCTCTACGCCAGGCGGTGTCAGAGGAAGGCCCTAAAAATTGTCAAAGACCCCATCCACCCCAGTAATAGACTGTTCTCTCTAATACCGCATGGCAAGTGGTACCGGAGTGCCAAGTCTAGGACAAAAAGGCTCCTCAACAGTTTTTACCCCCAAGCCATATGACTCCTGAACGAATAATCAAATGGCTACCTGGACTTGGTTTCAACAGCCTTGGTTTCTCAAATGACTGCCTCACCTGGTTCACCAACTACTTCTCAGACAGAGTTCAGTGTGTCAAATTGGAGGGCCTGTTGTCCAGACCTCTGGCAGTCTCTATGGGGGTGCCACAGGGTTCAATTCTCGGGCCAACTCTTTTCTCTGTATACATCAATGATGTCGCTCTTGCTGCTGGTGATTCTCTGATCCACCTCTACGCAGACGACACCATTCTGTATACATCTGGCCCTTCTTTGGACACTGTGTTAACTAACCTCCAGACGAGCTTCAAAGCCATACAACTCTCCTTCCGTGGCCTCCGACTGCTCTTAAATGCAAGTAAAACTAAATGCATGCTCTTCAACCGATCACTGCCCGCACCTGCCCGCCCGCCCAGCATRACTACCGTGGACAACTACAAATACCTAGGTGTCTGGTTAGACTGTAAACTCTCCTTCCAGACTCACATTAAGCATCTCCAATCCAAAATTAAATCTAGAATTGGCTTCCTATTTCGCAACAAAGCATTTTTCACTCATGCTGCCAAACATACTCTCGTAAAACTGACTATCCTACTGATCCTTGACTTCGGCAATGTCATTTACAAAATAGCCTCCAACACTCTACTCAACAAATTGGATGCAGTCTATCACAGTGCCATCCGTTTTGTCACGAAAGCCCCATATATGTACTACCCACCACTGCGACCTGTATGCTCTCGTTGGCTGGCCCTCGCTACATTTTCGTCACCAAACCCACTGGTTCCAGGTCATCTATAAGTCTTTGCTAGGTAAAGCCCTGCCTTATCTCAGCTCACTGGTCACCATAGCAGCACCCACCCGTAGCACGTGCTCCAGCAGGTATATTTCACTGGTCACCCCCAAAGTCAATTCCTTCTTTGGCCGCCTTTCCTTCCAGTTCTCTGCTGCCAATTACTGGAACGAATTGCAAAAATCACTGAAGCTGGAGACTCATATCTTCCTCTCTAACTTTAAGCACCAGCTGTCAGAACAGCTCACAGATCACTGCACTGTACATAGCCCATCTGTAAATAACCCATCCAACTACCTCATCCCCATACTGTTATTATTTTTTGCTCCTTTGCACCCCAGTATCTCTACTTGCACATTCATCTTCTGCACATTATCACTCCAGTGTTTAACTGCTAAATTGTAATTATTTCGCCACTATAGCCTATTTATTGCCTTACCTCCCTTATCTTACTTCATTTGCACACATTAAATATAGACTTTTGTATTGTGTTATTGATTTTATGTTTGTTTATTCCATGTGTAACTCTGTGTTGTTGTTTGTGTCACACTGCTTTGCTTTATCTTCGCCAGGTCGCAGTTGTAAATGAGAACTTGTTCTCAACTAGCCTACCTGGTTAAATAAAGGTGAAATAAAAAATGAATACAAATAAAATGTCTTTAATGTAGGGCTCAGGTAGTATCAGGCTTGAAATGTCATGCTGATCAAAGCTCTAATCAAACCCAGACATATTTATATGGTTTATATGCTTTAGAATGACACTTCCGGTTTTGGCAGGAAACACCAGGTCACCCTGAAGAAAAGTGATTTATTCTTGGGATGGAACATTTGTAAAATACGGGGAAAATATGAAACCCTAATTTATGCCACCCTGGCTGTCATTCTAAATGCAGGTTGCAGGTGATTAAAATGTCCAATTGTTGGGTATCCTCAATAGGAATTACACATCACTTTGCAAGCCAGCATAATGTGACTAACAACTAACATAATGTGACTGTAAACCAGGAGTTTCCATCTGCTGTGTTGGGATATACTGTAACTAGGCCCTGAAAGAAAGGCCTTATGATATACTGTATCTAATGTATCGTCATGAAAAAAATATGCCAATAATGGTAGAACCGTTCATGGAGGGTTCTAGAAAAAACCTATAGAGGATAAAAGGGTTCTTGGTAGAATTCTTTGTAGAGGGTTCTACGAAGAACCCTTTATAGAGAATCCTAGCTATTACACTTTACAGAGAGTTCTATGAAGAACCCTTCATATAGGATTCTAGGTCGAACCTTCGGCAAAGGGTTCTACCTAGCACCAAAAGGGTTCCCCTATGGAGACATACCGAAGAACCCTATATGGTTCTACTTAGAACCTTTTTTTCTAAGAGTGTAGGACCTACACTATGACCAACCCTACCTTTGTCTGTCCCTGTCCTGACCTTGCAGGCTGGTTGGCTAGCTCGTTTCTCCCAGCCCTGGCTTATTGGTTGCTCCCTGCCCTGACTGGCTGGTTACCCACTGTCCTGCTTCCTGCCTGGCTACCTGACTCACCTGTGACGTTCACTATGAAGCAGAGTGTGTCGCTGCCCTGAGGGCCCACGGTGCTGCAAGCGTACAGGCCCGAATCCTTGGGTGAGGCGTCGCTGATCTGCAGCACCTCCCGCTCTATCAGGGTGCGGTTGTTGACCCCCAGAGAGGAACCATCCTTAGTCCAGGTGATGGTCCCCACCTCCCCGGGCAGATGGCAGTTGAGCTTCAGCAATTCCCCCGGGTGCACCGAGCACACGGTGGGCTTAGAGATTTGGTATTTGGTCGGAGGCTCTGCAGAGCAAAGAAAAGGGAGGGGGAGGCCGAGGAGGGGTGTGCACAGAAAGGAGGGAAGAAAGACAGGGAGAAAGGTGGAAGAGGAAGAAACAAGCAATAGTGTAAGAGATTTTTTTTTTTTTAAACACCACATAACCCCATGGATGCACTTAAATCAACGTAAAGCCAAGAGGAGTGATACAGAGCGAGAGGAGGCCCAAATTGTTTAATCTTAAAACCATATATTAACATGACAACACTCATTCAGGACATACCCTAAACATTATCTTTAGTGTTGGGTTGTGTTTTCATGTGTAAAGCATGCAGTTATGGCCCAAAGCAGAGGGTAGAGAGTGGACAGTGGCGTGGAGGTGGAAGCAAAGCCTGTGAGAATAACAACCAATCACTGTGGCCAGACAGATAAAAAGACCCCCTCCCTTTCAGCACAAATACCAGCCAGTGTGAGTACAGCAGAGAAAGACAGGTACCTCCAAAATAACAAGATATACACTGAATAAAAATATAAACGCAACATGTAAAGTGTTGGTCCCATGTTTCATGAGCTGAAATAAAAGATCCCAGAAATGATCCATTAGCACAAAAAGCTAATTTCTCTCAAATGTTGTGCACAAATTTGTTAACATCCCTGTTAGTGAGTATTTCTCCTTTGCCAAGATAATCCATCCACCTGACAGGTGTGGCATATCAAGAAGCTGATTAAACAGCATGATCATTACACAGGTGCACCTTGTGGACCTTGTGGAAAATAAAATGCCACTCTAAAATGTGCAGTTTTGTCACAACACAATGCCACAGATGTCTCAAGTTTTGAGGGAGCAAGAAATTGCCATGCTGACTGCAGGAATGTCCACCAGAGCTGTTGCCAGATAATTGAATGTTAATTTCTCTACTATAAGCCACCTCCAATGTCGTTTTAGAGAATTTGGCAGTATGTCCAACCGGCCTCGCAACCGCAGACCACGTGTAACCACTCCAGCCCAGGATATCCACATCTGGCTTCTTCATGCAGCCACTCAGACAGCTGATGAAACTGTGGGTTTAAAACTGAATAATTTCTGCACAAGTGTCAGAAACAGTCTCAGGGAAGACTGCGTGCTCATCGTCTTCACCATGGTCGTGACCTGACTGCAGTTTGGCATCGTAACCGACTTCAGTGAGCAAATGCTCACCTTCGATGGCCACTGGCATGCTGGAGAAGTGTGCTCTTCACAGATGAATCCCGGTTTCAACTGTACCAGGCAGATGGCAGACAGCGTGTACTGTATGATGTTGTGCGGTTTGCTGATGTCAACGTTGTGAACAGAGTGCCCCATGGTGGCGGTGGGGTTATGGTATTGGCAGCAATTTGAATGCACAGAGAAACCGTGGCGAGATCCTCAGGCCCATTTTTCGTGCCATTCATCCGCCGCCATCACCTCATGTTTCAGCAAGATAATGCACAGCCCCATGTCACAAGGATCTGTACACAATTCCTGGAAGCTGAAAATATCCCAGTTCTTTCATGGCCTGCCTACTCACCAACGTGTACGACAGCATGTTCCAGTTCCCGACAGTATCCAGCAACTTCGCACAGCCACTGAATAGTGGGACAACATTCCACAGGCCACAATCAACAGCCTGATCAACTCTATGCGAAGGAGATGTGTCGAGCTCCTTGCGACAAATGGTGGTTACACCAGATACTGACTGGTTTTCTGATCCACGCCCCTACCTTTTTTCCCACGCCCCCACCTCTGTGGCCAACAGATGCATATCTGTATTCCCAGTCATGTGAAATCCATAGATTAGGGTCTAATGATTTTTTTTTAATTGACTGATTTCCTTATCAGTCAATTAAAAATCTGTGACTTTAACTGTGACCTTATCTGTGACTAAGTAAAATCTTTGAAATTGTTGCATGTTGCGTTTATATTTTTGTTCAGTGTATTTGTTCAATCCCCTACACCCATCAGAAAGAAAATCCAGACAGGAAAGGGGGAAAGCTGTTTTAGAGGGAGCACTCAGTTTTTTTTCTTCCTGTCTTGTTTTTGGACAGCGAGACAGAAGACAGAACCTTGACCTAACCAAAGGTCTAACTACTCTGTTTTCCAGCCCTCTCTCTCTCTCTCTCTCTCTCTCGCTCTCTCTCTACAACCATGGTAAATCTAGTCTCTAACCTCTGCCTTGATTTGACACACTCAGTCTACAGATTTCAACACTCAGTAAAACCCTTCATTACAAAAACAAACCTTGGCAGAGGTGCAAGATTTTTGGATTGTTAATTGCAATATTGTGTGTGCGCTTGTTTTCCATAAAATAAATAGTGTACGTGGCTAACGTGTCTTAGACAGTCCACATTTGGCTGACTGTACAGTAATAATTAGAGGCATAGTACAGAGGCACTCCCAACCGTTCCTGTATCTCAGCACACCTCCCTAAGTACATTCCACCTTCATTGTGTGTGTTACATTAACTCCCACCCCTGAGCAGGAAGAGAAAGTTAATTCCACTTGCAGGCAGCCGGCCATGCCAGAACGTGTGTGCTCTAAGCGCTCGCCCCGGGCACTTTGCCCCACACAGGTATAGTTCCGGTACTGTGATATTTTTTTCTCTTTCCTTCACTCCGGAAATAATTAAGCCATCCCTCTCCACCCACCACCCACTGTGCATGGTCTGAGGAGGAGTGTGCATGTTGATTGATGGGGGCTATATTCACCACCTTAGTTTTTCCCCCTACATAGTTTCCTATACTACTTMAATTGCATTGTTATTGACTCTGCGTTTCCCTCCATTGTGTGATCAAAGCATGTGGAAAGAGCTGTTCCTGTTGCCTTCCACTAGGCCTGATACAGGCCTGGCGCTCAGTTCGGGAGCGAGGCCTCTCTATTAAAACAGGTGAGAGAGAAGGGGTGCACAGAAAGCTAATATACACAGAACTGAGAGGGGATGGCCATATACTATGACAGGCACCATCCATCACACACATAGAATGGGGGGTGGGGCAGGACATTGTTAAATGACTCCAAATAAAGGTATGCTTAAGTGTTACTTTGAGCTGCTGTATCTCTCTTCTCTGCTGTGTGTACATCTGTCCATCTTCATCAATGTCTCTCCTCTCTCATTCTTCTCTTTCGCCTCCTTTTCCTCCTCCCATGACTCTGTTGACCTGACCCTGACCCATCCCTAAACATGTTGACACCTTCAGGATTCACAAATATTCATGGGAAGCATGGGGCCAATCACACTTACACCTCGAAACACACGCAGTCCAAATTCACTAACCATAACCCACACAGCAGATTGTGGCCATGGACTTTGTTACAATGCAGCATCTCAGTGGAGGTTGAGGGTTTGAAAACCACCACTGCAGACTTTTCAGCTCATCCTCCTCCTTCTACACCACAGGAGGATGTGTTCTGACATGTGCTCATCTTACTCCTAGACACCTCTCTCCATTCCTACCACAGTCAGCTCTCCCTCCCATTCTCCCCATCCKAAAAATATAAAACACATTACAAATATTTTGCTGCGTTTCGTAAATGCAGATCAAAAATACTTCTTATTATAATTTCTGCACAGCATCATTTTTTGCTTCAGTTGCACTTCTCCATTCGGATGAGAATTCACGAACGGGCATTCTATCAAAATACAGCGCTCTGACTGATGTGTAGCTACTTCTCTTGTACTTTTCTTGGTGTAGCCAGCCTACTTTTCTCTGGTAAAATGCAAGATTAACTTTAAGCAAAACATTAGGAAATGTAGCTGGTTACATTCTTTCTATGATAAACATTAGAAATATGATGGCCATTGCATTGTTTTCTCATTGTCTCATTTACTTGTGTGGCTGTCAGCCAAATAGTGTTGCACTTCTGTTGTCATCTGATGACAATGAAGCTATTTTCTGCCGAATGTGTTGCACTAATGTATTTTCTGTGAAGTAAAACTATAGTTGCACATCCCTGATAACTCTATTGAAGCAAAAAAAACACTTGACTTTCAATATAAAACGCTTTCTCCTGTTGTGCTATTTACAAACATGTGACTAGCTCAATTGCTCTGGGGAACTACGGTAAGCTTCATAATGCTAAATAATGTGACAGGTGAAATGAAGAACACAATCTGCTTTATCTCCTAACGTATTGCACAAGTTGACTGCAGGTATTTAGCTACAAATATAACCATGTCTTGAAAAACGTTTCAAAGGTATTGACGGTACTGAAAAACCATCCCATGGCTATTTCCAAATACCCCGGTATACCGCCCAAGCTTACTACCAGCCTACCTGTCAAGAGATGAGTCTCAGCTAAACCCTGCCTATACGACCTGTTGACATGTTGAGGTTTGACAGTTTTCTGACTCTTGCCGTTTGATAATTCCAGTGAAACTGTGTCCGACTCCAGACGTCATTCATATTTGGATATGCACACGAACATGATCAAATAGCTATATTCTTTGTTCTCTCTGTTATCATTTCAGCAAGCTAGCTAGCTTTCAATTAATTATCTAAATTGCATATCTATATATATTAATGCATTATCTAAATTACGGGCGCAAATCCGCCATAGAAGATTACACTTTTTTTTTCCTTTTTTTTAAAAAACATTTTAGTCATTTAGCAGACGCTCTTATCCAGAGCGACTTACAGTAGAGTGCATACATTTTATTACATTTTATTACATTTGTTTTATTTTTATATATACTGAGACAAGAATATCCCTACCGGCCAAACCCTCCCTAACCCGGACGACGCTATGCCAATTGTGCGTCGCCACACGGACCTCCCGGTTGCGGCCGGCTGCGACAGAGCCTGGGCGCGAACCCAGAGACTCTGGTGGCGCAGCTAGCACTGCGATGCAGTGCCCTAGACCACTGCGCCACCCGGGAATGGAACATAGAAATAGAAAGAATATAAACTCTGGTAATATGGATAGCCTAACTATTGAACGGTTTGGAGCATGTATACGAATTTGCCTAAAACTTTAGTGGTCAAAACCTTTCATCTTGGGGCGACGGGGGGAACGGGGTTCTAAAATGCAATACTAGCACACAATTTTACCATTTATATGACAAAGCGGTGCAGGTTTCTCAAAGCAACGTTTGAGGATTTTACATTTTGTGGTCATCATCTTCAAAGTATTTTGCGCGGGTCACAAATAGCTAAATTAACATGACACAAGCTGAATTAAATGTAAAAGGCTTTGAATATAGAACGATTAGTATACGCTCAGTGCACCGTTAACATTTCACAGAGATACGCTTGTTTTTGTGAGACATTAAAGCATATACTAAAAAATGAAAATACTAAGTAATGTCTCATATACCCATCTTACCTCTATATTGTTTTAAGTCCTGCGGATTCGAGAAGAAAGATGACGAGTTCAACGGGAATGTGAGCCTGTCAGAGAGCAAGTAGCCTTAATTCTTGCACAGAATCCAGCCTAGCTGACGAGATGACATTTTTCGGATTTTTTCCCCAACGTTTATCTCTGGCCTCCATTGATTTGATCACCCTAATTCTGGCCATCCTACAAGGGTAAAAAAAACAATAACTTTTGAATGGATTATGATAGAGACATGAGGTTTTGACCATTGGTTTTCTTAGAGGATTAACATATTTGCCCACTTTGGGGTGGCAAAGTCTAACGATGATTTTCATTAAGGTCCATGACTGATATAATGGCGCCGGAGGAGATGGCTGCCATTTTACGGGCTCTTAACCAATTGTGCTATTGTCTGTGTTTTTTTACATTATTTGTAACTTATTTTGTACATAATGTTTCTTATGACCGAAAATAGCTTCTGGATATCAAGACAACGATTACTCACCTCGTACTGGATGAAGATTTTTTATTTAACGAGTCGGACACGAAGCATTTACTTCAGACCCCCGACAAGGCCAACATCCCCGACATTCGCAGGAGAAAGACACGGACATATGGGGGATGTAGGTCGGGGTGCCTTGTAAGGATCAGACAGCGAGTGGGTAATCTGCCTCTACCATCAGTCCTATTAGCCAACGTACAATCATTGAATAACAAAAAAGACGAGCTACGATCACGAATATCCTACCAACAGGACATTAAAAACTGTAATGTCTTATGTATCACCGAGTCGTGGCTGAACGACGACATGGATAAAATACAGCTGGCAAGGTTTACGTTGCATCGACAAGATAGAACAGCTGCCTCCGGTAAGACAAGGGAGTGCAGTCTGTGTATATTTGTAAACAACAGCTGGTGAACGAAATTTAATATTAACCTCTCTGGGGCAGGTGGGACGCATTCGTCCCACCGGCCAATAGCCAGGGAAAATACAGCGCGTCATATTCAAATAAACTGATATAAAAATCAAACTTTCATTAAATCACACATGTAAGATACCAAATTAAAGCTACACTCGTTGTGAATCCAGCCAACACGTCAGATTTCAAAAAGGCTTTTCGGCGAAAGCATAAGATGCTATTATCTGATGATAGCACAACAGTAAACAAAGAGAGTAGCATATTTCAACACTGCAGGCACGACACAAAACGCAGAAATAAAATATAAATCATGCCTTACCTTTGACGAAATTCTTTTGTTGGCACTCCAATATGTCCCATAAACATCACAAATGGTCCTTTTGTTCGATTAATTCCGTCGATATGTATCCAAAATGTCAATTTATTTGGCGCGTTTCATCCAGAAAAACACCGGTTCCAACTTGCGAAACGTCACTACAAAATATATCAAAAGTTACATGTAAACTTTACCAAAACATTTCAAACTACTTTTGTAATACAACGTTAGATATTTTTAAACGTTAATAATCGATCAATTTGAAGACGGGATGATCTGTGTTCAATACAAAAAGAAAACAAACTGACGCAACATTTTTGGTAACGTGCCTCTCTCAAACAATTTACTTCATGTGCCCCTCATTTACGATTGCCTTACTTCTTCATTACACAAAGGAATAACCTCAACCGATTTCCAAGGACTGGTGACATCCAGTGGAAGCGGTAGGAACTGCAAACAAGTCCCTTAGAAATCTGGTGTCTCAATGAAAACTCATTGAAAAGACAGTGACCTCAAAAAAATTAAAATTCTGAATGGTTTGTCCTTGGGGTTTTGCCTGCTACATAAGTTCTGTTATTCTGACAGACATGATTTTTAGAAACTGATTTTCCTATCCAAATCTACTAATAATATGCATATCTTGTAGAAGCACGGTATCTTGTAGAAGCACGGTATGCATACCGTGCTTCTACACCTGCATTACTAGCTGTTTGGGGTTTTAGGCTGGGTGTCTGTACAGCACTTCGAGATATTAGCTGATGTACGAAGGGCTATATAAAATAAAATTGATTGATTGATTGATTGATATCTTATATTCTGGGGATGAGTAGCAGGCAGTTGAATTTTGGCATGCTATTTATCCAAAAGTGAAAATGCTGCCCCCTGCCCTGAAGACTTTAAGGAAGTCTCAAGGTTTTGCTCACCTGAGGTAGAGTATCATCCATATTTTTCATAACTGTCTGTTTACCACCACAAACCTATGCTGGCACTAAGTCCGCACTCACATTCAATGAGCTGTATAAGGCCATAAGCAAACAGGAAAACACTCATCCAGAGAAAAGGATGAGTGTTAAAGTCCTAGTGGCCGGGGACTTTAATGCAGGCAAACTTAAATCTGTTTCACCTCATTTCTACCAGCATGTTAAATGTGCACCCAGAGGGGGAAAAAAACTCTAGACCACCTTTACTCCACACACAGAGATGCATACAAAGCTCTCCCTCGTCCTCCATTTGGCAAATCTGACGATAATGCTATCCTCCTGATTCCTGCTAACAAACAAAAACTAAAGCAGGAAGCACCAGTGACTCGGTCAATAAAGAAGTGGTGAGATGATGAAGATGCTAAGCTACAGGACTGTTTTGCTAGCACAGTCCGGAATATGATCCGGGATTCTTCATTGAGGAGTACACCACATCAGTCACTGGCTTCATCAATAAGTGCATCGATGACGTTGTCCCCACAGTTACCGTACATACGTACATACCCCAACCAGAAGCCATGGATTACAGGCAACATCCGCACAGAGCTAAAAGGTAGAGCTGCCGCTTTCAAGGAGCAGGACTCTAAACCAGACACTTATAAGAAATCCCGCTTTGCCCTCAGACGAACCATCAAACAGGCAAAGCGTCGATATAGGACTACGGTTGAATCGTACTACACTGGCTCCGATGAAGTCGGATGTGGCAGAGCTTGCAAACTATTACAGACCACACAGGGAAGCACAGCCGCGAGCTGCCGAGTGACACGAGCCTACCAGACGAGCTAAATTACTGCTATGCTCGCATCGAGGCAAGCATGAGAGCATCTGCTGTTCCGGACGACTCATGCATCAGCTGTTCCGGACGACTGTGTGATCACGCTCGCCGTAGCCGATGTGAGTAAGACCTTCAAACAGCTCAATATTCACAGGGCCGCGGGGCCAGACTGATTACCAGGACTTGTACTCAGAGCATGCGCTGACCAACTGGCAAGTGTCTTCACTGACATTTGCAACCTGTCCCTGACAGAGTCTGTAATACCAACATGTTTCAAGCAGACCACCATAGTTCCTGTGCCCAAGACACTAAGGTAACCTGCCTAAATGACTACTGACCCGTAGCACTCACGTCTGTAGCCATGAAGTGCTTTGAAAAGGCTGGTCGTGGCTCACATCAACACCATTATCCCAGAAACCCCAGATCCACCCAAATTTGCATACCAGCACAACAGATCCACAGAAGATGCAACTACTATTGCACTCCACACTAACCTTTCCCACCTGGACAAAAGGAACACCTACGTGAGAATGCTATTCATTGACTACAGCTTAGCGTTCAACACCATAGTGCCCTCAAAGCTCATCACTAAGCTAAGGATCCTGGGACTAAACACCTCCCTCTGAAACTGGATCCTGGACTTCCTGACGGGCCGCCCCCCAGTTGGTAAGGGTAGGCAACAACACATCCGCCACGCTGATCCTCAACATGGGGGCCCCTCAGGGGTGTGCCCTCAGACGAACCCCTCCTGTACTCCCTGTTCACCCATGACTGCATGGCCAGGCACGACTACAACACCATCATTAAGTTTGCAGACGACACAAGAGAGGTAGGCCTGATCACCGACAACGATGAGACAGCCTATAGGGAAGAGGTCAGAGACCTGGCCGCGTGGTGCCAGGATAACAACCTCTCCCTCAATGTGATCAAGACAAAGGAGATGGTTGTGGACTACAGGAAAAGGAGGACCACTATCATGGTCCAAACACACCAACACAGTCATGAAGAGGGCACGATAAAGCCTATTCCCCCTCAGGAGACTGAAAAGATTTGGCATGGGTCCTCAGATCCTCAAAAAGTTCTACACCTGCACCATTGAGACCCCTGACTGGTTGCATCACTGCCTGGTATGGCAACTGCTTGGCCGCCGACCGCAAGGCACTACAGCGCGTAGTGCGTACGGCCCAGTACATCACTGGGGCCAAGCTTCCTGCCATCCAGGACCTCTATACCAGGCAGTGTCAGAGGAAAGCCCAAAAAATGGTCAAAGACTCCAGCCACCCTAGTCATAGACTCTTCTCTCTGCTACCGCACGGCAAGCGGTACCGGAGTGCCAAGTCRAGGTCCAAAAGGTTTCTTAACAGCTTCTACCCCAAGCCATAAGACTCCTGAACAGCTAATCAAATAGCTACCCAGACTATTCACATTGTCCCCCCTCTTTTACACTGCTGCTACTCTCTGGTTATTATCTACGCATAGTCACTTTAACTCTACCTACATGTACATATTACCTCAATTACCTCAACTAACCTGTGACCCCGCACATTGAATCTGTACCGGTACCCCCTGTACCCCCTGTATGTAGCCTTGCTACTGTTATTTTACTGCTGCTCTTTAATTCGTTTTTTTTACCACATTTTTCTTAAAACTGCAGGGCTTGTAAGTAAGCTTTTCACTGTAAAGTCTACACCAGTTATATTCGGTGTATGTGACAAATAACATTTGATATGATTTGACTGTCGGTTATATTTGGGTATGATACCCATATATCGGAGGTAGCTAAATGTGGGTATAACTGGATTATATGTTATGACCCCTATGTGTTTAGTTGTACTAACAGGATTGAGGGTATGAAATGTAATTTTTTATTATCAGGGAACAATCTTCTCAAACTAAGGATATTTTCTATGTTATTAACTTCATAAAAACAACACATATTAACGTATGAAACAAGTGGAATGATAACGACATCTTCATGGGRGCACTTTGGGGATCAAAGGTCAAATACGTAACTGACCGGCTCGATTCGGTCTTATGCAGCAAAATTTTTCAATAGTATTTTTTACATTGGATAAAAGTAGAGAATCAGTGTCAGAAAATTGTTTATCATACACTACAGTTGAGGAAAAATGGGGAAGTAATTCTGCTTTGAAAGTTTATAAACTTGCAACCTCACTTTTGAGAAAATGGCCTCAGATTGAATTCGTAAATTCAATCTGAAGTGCCAGAGTGCGCCTTGGACGTTCATCATTTCAGAGCGTTGTCAGATTGTCCGTTCGTAAATTCAGAGCGTTTTGCTCTCGGAGCATTCAGAGCGCWCACTGGACACTCTGGCCGAGGAGTAGGGTTTTGACCTAACAACAGCAGTCAAGCTCCCAAGCTAACTGGCTAACATTGGCTAGCTTGTTAGCTACTTCCAGACACATGAGAGAACAGCTAATTCTGAACATTTTACTCGCCCTAGCAGAGCTGGATAGGCTATTTTGATGTTATCCAGAGCGTTGGTGACTGTAACTGTGCTGCTCGCAACAATTGAATTACACTTTTTTGCCAACACCAGCCTTTTTCAACGGGTGATAAGCGTTCGTAAATTCGCCAGTTATTCTGCGCTCTGGCACACTCAGATGAGAGTGCTCTGAAATCGGAGTAGATAGCCAGAGTAGATAGCGAATTTACCTATCCACAGTTGTCACAGTGACATCATGAACATTCTAATAAAATTGTTACTTGCATAGTGGAGTCTTTTGTTTAGATTGTAGCTAGCTAGCTAAACAATTAACCATAATGTCATGATTATGCATGAATCTGCAGGTAGCTAACCAACCAGGTTCAATGTTTGAACTTGAAATGAAAACGACTTTGACAAAATTAGAAACGTGTAATATCTGAATATGTAGCTAGCTAGACTATCTTACCCCGTTTCTCCCTCTCTGTCACGGATGCCATGGTTGCCCTTAGTTTGAAGATGCAATCCGGAGACAGGTGTTTTATACAGCCTTCTGTGTGTTCTCTTTTTCGACTCCTATTTGCAATCAAAGGCCAGAATTTTCCTCTTATCCTTTGCTATCATACTCTAATTCCACCGGGTCTTCCACTTATTTCAAAACTCGGTCGTCCAGAAAGTGGAGAGCAACACTTTGATATCTAAAAAAAAACATCCACGTTAGAAAGGATTACCTACAAATACTGACCAGCTCATGTTATAGACAGAAGCGTGCTACATGGCAGACCAATCCGAACTCATCTATCGGTATGTCCAGCCCATCCATTATCTCAGCCAATCATGGCTAGCGGAAGGTTCCTGTCTTTTTCCATGGCTAAACCAACTAGGCTCGTAATTTAACAATTGTATTAGTATTTACAGATGGCATACAAGTTTGTTATTAAGGCACATGAAAGTTCACATGTTCCAGAAGGCATTTCTGCCAAAAAAAATGCATTTTGATTTTAAAAAAGAGTTTACGTTCAAATGGCTCTTCTGTGAAGTAGTGACGCGCAACATACAGTTTCCTGAAACGAGTCACATATGTATGCATTTTGGGGTATCTCGAGCCAGAATGGTCAGTATTGGGATGTGCTCAATTATGACATAGTACCCTAGATGATAACTACAACAGATTTCACACAGAACAAGAAGATCCATTGTGGAAGTTTCTTAGATATATAGAGTCATCATAGATGTTGTCGATAATCAGTCCCAGCAGCCTATTTTCAAGATGGCCACCATTCATTTCAATGGGAAGCAACTGCATTGATTGAGCATGGCCATAACTGAATAAATAATTGGTGTAATAAGACCAATAATGGCTTAAAGTGTGTGTTGCAATGAGGACAACCGCAAATTATGGCCCGAGTATGTCAGTTATATGCATGTAGCTAAATATGACCAGAATAGTGGTAAAAAATATGCCCCAAAAAGTATTGTATCTGTTTCAAATATATTACATAAAAAATTGTTCTACAAGCATTCACTGATGTTTATTTATTAAAATGATATGCAATATGAATCTATAAAAATGGTATTGACATAAACAAATACCTAGTACATTGCACCCTATATGAAATCCCATAGGAATGCATCTAGCAAAGAGGCACAGGTAACACATTTTCTGAAAATGCCTTCATAATGAGTGCATACTTTACATAAAGATAGGAAAAGTCTAAACAATGTTGTTTAGCTATTGCTGATTTAACCAAAGGGTACACATTTTCCAATATGGCTACCAACCAGCTCCATTGGTTTTGACTGGATTGGTCTGACATTGCCACAACTCTTTCAATAATAGGTGTAATATGCCTAATGATAATTAAAACATTAAAGTTATGATAATTAAAACATGATTAAAGTTATGCAAATAGCAAACAATTTTACTAGGTTTGTTAAATATAGAATATTTATAAAATATTAGCAAAATGATTCCAAAAAGTGCCCCCCAAAAAATATGTTCAAGCAATAAGAAATTATCTATAATATTCCTGAAAAAAATCTCACAGTTGAAAAAGGATAGATTTTTTCCCCAATTGCATAATTTTAATTAAATTTGTCAGCAAGCCATTGAACTAATGGCTACAAAATGATTAGGTAACATATTTCATTAAATCACTAGTAAGGTTAGAGAGGTTAGGGCTGTTGTGGTGACCGTATTACCACCACAATGCCATTCATGATTCATTGAGTCAAGGTAACCTCCTACTATGCACTCTGGACATGCATTGGTAGTACCCAACTCACTAAAGACCACTAACTAACCACTCTGACATCAATGCAAAGGCAATCTTCTTMGGTATGACGCTACAAGCATTGCACTCTTGTATTTGGGGAGTTTCTCGCATTCTTCTCTGCAGATCCTCTCAAACTCTGTCAGATTTGATGGGGAGCGTCGCTGCACATCTATTTTCAGGTCTCTCCAGAGATGTTAGAGCGGGTTCAAGTCTGGGCTCTAGCTGGGCCACTCAAGGACATTCAGAGACTTGTCCCGAAGCCACTTCTGAATTGTATTGGCTGTGTGCTTAGGATCATTGTCCTGTTGGAAGGTGAACCTTCACCCCAGTCTGAGGTACTGAGCGCTCTGGAGCAGGTTTTCATCACGGATCTCTCTGTACTTTGCTCCGTTCATCTTTGCCTTGATCTCCAAGTCCCTGCCGCTGAAAAACATCCCCACAGCATGATGCTGCCACCACCATGCTTCACCGTAGGGATGGTGCCAGGTTTCCTCCAAACATGACACTTGGCATTCAGGCCAAAGAGTTCAATCTTGTTTCTCATGGTCTGAGAGTCTTTGGGTGCCTTTTGGCAAACTCCAAGTGTGCTGCGTGCCTTTTACTGAGGTGTGGCTTCCATCTGGCCACTCTACAATAAAGGCCTGATTGGTAGAGTGATGCAGAGATGGTTGTCCTTCTGGAAGACTCTCCCATCTCCACAGAGGAACTCAAGAGCTCTGTCAGAGTGACCATCGGGTTCTTGGTTACATCCCTGAAAAAGGCCCTTTTCCCCCGATTGCTCAGTTTGGCCTGGCAGCCAGCTCTAGGAAGAGTATTGGTGGCTCCAAACTTCTTCCATTTAAGAATGATGAGGCCACTGTGTTCTTGGGGACCTTCAATGTTGCAGACAGTTTTTGGTACCCTTCCCCAGATCTGTGCCTTGACACATTCCTGTCTCGGAGCTCTACGGACAATTCCTTTGACCTCATGGCATGGTTTTTGCTCTGACATGCACTGTCAATTGTGGGAACTTATATAGACCAGGGATGCAAACTGGTGAGGGCCCAAATAGGTGACACTTATTTTTTTGTTTCCCCGAAACATGCAAAAAATCCCTGCTAGGGGGAAATACAGGTTTTAACTAATTAAACAACAAAGAATATGATCTACATGCTCAGTCTGCTTGTAAAATAAAAAGTGGTTAAAGTGAACCTAACTCACAGCTAAAAAATGTAAAGAACACAATTCAATGTTATTTGTTGCCTAGACTTTACTACAAATGACACTCAAGTATTGAGAAAAGACAATAACCTAATATTGCAGTTAGCCATAACAGCCTTCATACAGTTGAAGTCGAAAGTTTACATACACTTGGAGGTTGGAATCATTAACTTGTTTTTCAACCACTCCACAAATTTCTTGTGAACAAACTATAGTTTTGGCAAGTCGGTTAGGACATCTACTTTGTGCATGACACAAGTKATTTTTCCAACAATTGTTACCAGACAGATTATTTCACTTATAATTCACTGTATCACAATTCCAGTGGGTCAGAAAGTTTACATACAATAAGTTGACTATGCCTTTAAACAGCTTGGAAAATTCCAGAAAATGATGTCATGGCTTTAGAAGCTTCTGATAGACTAATTGAAAAATCAAAAGAAATCTGCCAAGACCTCAGAAAAAAAAATGTGGACCTCCATAAGTCTGGCTCATCCTTGGGAGCAACTTCCAAATGCATAAAGGTACCACGTTCATCTGTACAAACAATAGTACGCAAGTATAAACACCATGGGACCACGCAGCTGTCATACCGCTGAGGAAGGAGACGCATTCTGTCTCCTAAAGATGAACATACTATGGTGTGAAAAGTGCAAATCAATCCCAGAACAGCAAAGGAGTTTGAAGATGCTGGAGATGCTGGAGGAAACAGGAACAAAAGTATCTATATCCACAGTAAAACGAGTTCTATATCAACATAACCTGAAAGGCCGCTCAGCAAGGAAGTAGCCACTGCTCCAAAACCGCCATAAAAAAAACAGACAACGGTTTGCAACTGCACATGGGGACAAAGATTACACTTTTTGGAGAAATGTCCTGAAACAAAAAATAGAACTGTTTGGCCATAATGACCATCCTTATGTTTGGAGGAAAAAGGGGGAGGCTTGCAAGCCGAAGAACACCATCCCAACTGTGAAGGACGGAGGTGCAGCATCATGTTGTGGGGGTGCTTTGCTGCAGGAGGGACTGGTGCACTTCACAAAATAGATGTCATCATGAGGTAGAAAAATTCTGTGGATATATTGAAGAAACATCTCAAGACATCAGTCAGGAAGTTAAAGCTTGGTCACAAATGGGTCTTCCAAATGGACAATGACCCCAAGCATACTTCCAAACTTGTGGCAAAATGGATTAAGGACAACAAAGTCTATTGGAGGGGCCATCACAAAGCCCTGACCTCAATCCTATTGAACATTTGTGGGCAGAACTGAAAAAGCATGTGAGAGCAAGGAGGCCTACAAACCTGACTCAGTTACACCAGCTCTGTCAGGAGGAATTGGCCAAAGTTTACCCAACTTATTGTGGGAAGCTTGTGGAAGGCTACCCGAAACGTTTGACCCAGGATGCACCTGTGCTCAATTTTGAATCTAATAGCAAAGGGTCTGAATACTTATGTAAATAAGGTATTTCTGTTTTTTTTGCTATATATACTTTTGCAAAAATTTCTAAAAACCTGTTTTCGCTTTGTCATTATGGGGTATGGTGTGTTGATAGCTGAGTTTTTTATTTATTTAATCCAATTTAGAAAAAGGCTGTAACGTAACAAAATGTGGAAAAAGTCAAGGGCWCTGAATACTTTCCGAATGCACTGTATGTTTTGATTTCTAAGACATTCTAAGGTTTGTATAATTCACAACTAAATAACTCTAAATCTAGAGTAAATTGCAACTTTTACGCTCAACATAGCCACTTCATATGCACACTCACTCAGGAATGGGAAAAACATCCTTTCTAGTTCAATTATATTCTTCTTACTATAAAATCACAATCTAAAATAATGGCACGGTACTTATAAGTATACACACTTCAAAAGTTTGGGGTCACATGAAATGAGTTGAAAAATGAATAGGAAATATAGTCAAGACGTTGACAAGGTTATAAATAATGATTTTTAATTGAAATAATAATTGTGTCCTTCAAACTTTGCTTTCATCAAATAATCCTCCATTTGCAGCAATTATAGCCTTACAGACCTTTGACATTCTAGTTGTCAATTTGTTGAGGTAATCTGGAGAGATTTCACCCCATGCTTCCTGAAGTACCTCCCACAAGTTGGATTGGCTTGATGGGCACTTCTTACGTGCCATATGGTCAAGTTGCTCCCACAACAGCTCAATAGGGTTGAGATCCGGTGACTGTGCTGGCCACTCCATTATAGACAGAATACCAGCTGACTGCTTCTTCCCTAAATAGTTATTGCATAGTTTGGAGCTGTGCTTTGGGTCATTGTCCTGTTGTAGGAGGAAATTGGCTCCAATTAAGTGCCGTCCACAGGGTATGGCATGGCGTTGCAAGATGGATTGATAGCCTTCCTTCTTCAAGATCCCTTTTACCCTGTACAAATCTCCCACTTTACCACCACCATAGCACCCCCAGACCATCACATTGCCTCCACCATCCTTGACAGATGGCGTCAAGCATTCCTCCAGCATTTTTTTTTCTGCGTCTCATGAATGTTCTTCTTTGTGATCCGAACACCTCAAACTTAGATTTGTCTGTCCATAACACTTTTTTGCAAATCTTCCTCTGTCCAGTGTCTGTGTTCTTTTGCCCATCTTAATCTTTTCATTTTATTGGCCAGTCTGAGATATGGCATGCTGGAGTCGCCTCTTCACTGTTGATGTTGAGACTGGTGTTTTGCGGGTACTATTTAAAACTTCTTTGGGATCTGTGTCCCATCCACGGGACGGTTGAGCTGACGTAGGCTAATGCGATTAGCATGAGGTTGTAAGTAACAAGAAAATTTCCCAGGACATAAGACATATCTGATATTGGCAGAAAGCTTAAATTCGTGTTAATCTAACTGCACTGTCCAATTTACAGTAGCTATTACAGTGAAATAATACTATGCTATTGTTTGAGGAMAGTGCACAGTTTTGAACTTGAAAAGTTATTAATAAACAAATAGGCACATTTGGGCAGTCTTGTGCAATTTTGAACAGTCTAAAGCTTTGCACATACACTGCTSCCATCTAGTGGACAAAATCTAAATTGTACCTGGGCTGGAATAATACAATATGGCCTCCCTCTTGCATTTCAAAGTTGATGGTACAAAACAATAATTTTTTTTACAGTCAGTTAGATTTGGGTATGTCATTTCAGGTGAAAATTGAAAAAAAATGGGCGGATCCTTAAGAGGCTGCCAGTTGAGGACTGGCAGACACTCTAATGTACTTGTCCTCTTGCTCAGTTGTGCACCGGGGCCTCCCACTCCTCATTCTATTCTGGTTAGCGCCAGTTTGTGCTGTTCTGTGAAGGGAGTAGTACACAGCGTTGTACTAGATCTTCAGTTTCTTGGCAATTTCTTTCATGGAATAGCCTTCATTTCTCAGAACATGAATAGACGGATGAGTTTCAGAAGAAAGTTATTTGTTTCTGGCCATTTTGAGCCTGTAATCGAACACACAAATGCTGATGCTCCAGATACTGAACTAGTCGAAAGAAGGGCAGTTTTATTGCTTCTTTAATGAGTACAACAGGTTTCAGCTGTGCTAACATAATTGCAAAAGGGTTTTCTAATGATCAATTAGCCTTTTAAAATGATCAACTTGTATTAGCTATAAACTATCAAAATAAAGAAAGTTGCACACTCCATGTATAATCTCCCAGCAATTTAATGGGTATTTACCAACGTTTCGGCATCACTGTGCCTTCCTCATCCTGAGGAATATTCGCCGTTAGTAAGCACCTCCACACAAACTATTATTCTGGGTGTGTGCCAGCTCTTTTTTTTTAAATCTACTATTAAACTTGGATTAGCTAACACAACGTGCCATTGGAACACAGGAGTGATGGTTGCTGATAATGGGCCTCTGTACGCCTATGTAGATATTCCATTAAAAATCAGCCGTTTCCAGCTACAATAGTCATTTACAACATTAACTATGTCTACACTGTATTTCTGATTAATTTGATGTTATTTTAATGGACATTTCAAGAACAAGGACATTTCTAAAGTGACCCAAAACTTTCGAACAGTAGTGTATATTGTCTGCTAAATTAAAACAGGCCTACAGCCTATGGGATCACGCATAGCCAGATAACATACTGTAGGCCAACTCATATTCTGTTCTTCTGAAATACATTTTCTGTTCAGGGACAGAAGAGATTATTATAATCACCAATGTTCCTTTTTAGTGATGACTTGTGTTTACCTAAATCTTTGTGTTAACTTGCTGGMACAATTCAACAAATGACAGAGCACACCTTTCATTTACCATGCTGAGTATTGCTTTACGAAAGACTATTAAAGGTGGCAACTATAAAGCCGATACTCTACCAGATCTGGATCTCTTGTTCTTCTATTATTTCCCAGTATGACCAATTTCCCTAAAACAAATATGTAGTTCTGGGATTTGTAACATTGTTGTTTCAATGATGAGTCAGTATAAGGACCGATGCTGGAGACGAGAAGCAAGTACATGGAGTGAACATTTAATGGAAAACGGACAAGAAACAAACGTAACGACATCAATACTGACACGGGGAACAAACTGAGGAGCAGGCAGATATAGAGGGGCAATCAACAAAGTAAAGGAGTCCAGGTGAGTCCAATGAGTGCTGATGCACGTAATGGGCACCCTCCAGGGCCAGAGAGGAGAAGCGGGAGCAGGCGTGACAGTCAGTCTAGGTAAATCATTAGTTCTGATGGCAAAAATGTGCCAAATCCCATGGTTTTTAAGATGAGATCTACCAAACAGAAAGTTTCATCGTTGTTTCACAGTCAATTTCAATGAGCATGTGAACATTTCAACATGTCTCAACCTTTCTTTATCAGCCTGCAAAGATTCTATTGAAAAGACTTCCATACAACAGGATTTATAACATTTTGGGAGAAAATATCATACATCAATTTGATCAGGGGCTTGCGGGGAACAATATAATACCATCAAACCTTTGCCACCCCAAAGTGGCCAAACTTTTGGTCTGGCCCATGGACTGACTACAAAGATAAGTTTGATGTCGGACAACAATAGAATGTTCATGATTTAATGCATGCCAAAGACGGTAAGATGAAAGGCGACATTCATACTGGGAATTTGGCGGGACGTTTAAACACTGAAATCATGACTAGGTCAGTTGAAGGAAATAAAAGTACAGGCTTTGTCACCGGCAATACCTTTCAGATATATAAAAAAAAAAGTAAGCAAAAAGTTGGAATGCTAAAGTTGGCTGGTTTTCGTCTCTGTTTAAAATGGATCTCTCTCTCTCAATTCAATTAAATTCAACTCAATTCAACTCTCCCTCTCTGTGACAGTTATTATCAGCGTGGCTATCACTCCTCTCCTCTATTCATTCACACCATCCTGGCAGGAGGGAATTATGCTCTATGAGGGACTGTGGCAAGAGGCTGCAACCAATTCTCACACCAGAACACACTTATCTATCTAGCTGCCTATCTTTCTCACTCCATCTGTCCAACTGTCTGTCATGTCTCTAAGCAGACTAAGCACCAACAGTAACAGTATCCAAGGAGCATGAGTTGCGTACATAAAGAGCAGTGTGATTTTTCTAAGTGTGTGATCATAAAAACAGACACTGCTGTAAACTAGCTAGCTCTTCTCTGCCATTTCTCAATCCTGTCGTTTAGTGAGAGGAGAGGAGTGAATAAAAAAGTTTGAGACAGTGACAGTCTGTCACGCCTGATAGCCATGCTGATAATAACTGTCACTGGGAGAAAGAGGGAGAAATATCCATTTCAAACAGAGATGAAAACCAGATAACTTTAGCATGAAAACTTTTTGCCAACTTTTTTTGTTGCGTACATAAAGAGCAGTGTGATTTTCGAGGATGTGTGTGATCATAAAAACAGACACTGCAGTAACTATTTCTTATTTTAAGAACAAATTCTTATTTACAATGACGGCCTACCAAAAGGCAAAAGGCCTTCTGCGGGGGCTGGGATTCCAAATTAAAAATAAATAAAATATAAATATAGGACAAAACACACATCACGACAAGAGAGACAACACTACATAAAGAGAGACCTAAGACAACAACATAGCAAGGCAGCAACACATGACAACACATCATGGTAGCGACACAACATAACAACAACATGTTAGAAGCACAAAACATGGTACAAACATTATTGGGCACAGACAACAGCACAAAGGGCAAGAAGGTAAAGATAACAATACATCACACAAAGCAGCCACAACTGTCAGTAAGTGTCCATGATTGAGTCTTTGAATGAAGAGATTGAGATAAAACTGTCCAGTTTGAGTGTTTGTTGCAGCTCGTTCCAGTCGCTAGCTGCAGCGAACTGAAAAGAGGAGCGACCCAGGGATGTGTGTGCTTTGGGGACCTTTAACAGAATGTGACTGGCAGAACGGGAGTTGTATGTGGAGGATGAGGGCTGCCGTAGATACCTCAGATAGGGGGAGTGAGGCCTAAGAAGGTTTTATAAATAAGCATCAACCAGTGGGTCTTGTGACAGGTATACAGAGATGACCAGTTTTCGGAGGAGTATAGAGTGCAGTGATGTGTCGTATAAGGAGCATTGGCGGCCGAATGGTAAAGAACATCTAGCCGCTCGAGAGCACCCTTACCTGCCAATCTATAAATGATGTCTCCATAATCTAGCATGGTCATCTGAATCAGGGTTAGTTTGGCAGCTCGGGGGAAAGAGGAGCAATTACTTTAGCCTGCAGCTTTGATATGTGCTGAACTAGCTAACTCTTCTCTGCCATTTCTCTCACTTGTAGTTTTTAATTTAACCTTTATTTAACTAGGCAAGTCAGTTAAGAACAAATTCTTATTTACAATGACAGCCTAGAAACAGTGGGTTAAACTGCCTTGTTCAGGGGCAGAATGACAGATTTTTATCTTGTCAGCTTAGGGATTTGATCTTGCAACCTTTCGGTTACAGGCCCAAAMCTCTAACCACTAAGCTACCTGCCACCCCAAATTAGTGAGAGGAGAGGAGTGGAAAGAGAGGTGTGAGTGGGAGGACTAAAAGTCATAAACACACACATCCATAAGCATGCACACACACCTCACAAACTATACTATAGAATGCATACTCTCCCCTCTTTCTGTGTCCACTCTCTGGACCATTCTTATTTCCCTCTCTCTGTTCTAATTCTCCATTATTTCCTTTCAAATTAAAATTCCATCAAGCTTTATTGTCATGACAATGCAGTGCTCTGCCAACTGCCTTCCGGTGGCGTCCATGGCAACGGCCCTCCCGCCGAGCATTCGGTACCTGCCAGGCACACACACACACACCACCACCAACACTCATCAGACAGGTAGTGGAGGAGTGACAAGGCATTTTTTGCTGCATCGGCCAAGGGAAACAATAGTCCATATAACATTAATACACGTCAACAGCAGGTAGCCAAGTGGTTAGAGTGTGGACCAGTAACCGAAAGGTTGCTGGACCGAATCCCTGAGCTGACAAAAAAAAATGATATCTGTCATTCTGCCCCTGAACAATGCAGTGTTCCCAGGTAGTCTGTCATTGTAAATAAGAATTTGTTCTTAACTGACTTGCCTAGTTAAATAAAGGTTAAAAAAAATGAACAGTAACTAGGCCTAATGGCAGGCAAGCAGGGGCCTATAAAAGTCCATTATATAGAAGAAGCTATCAGTCTATCTGCCTGCCACACTGACAGCAGGACTCAGAACAGTTTGTTTAGTGGGAGAGTTTAGCTTCATAGCCACTGACATACACACACACAAACAAACACAGAGACATGCAGGCACATGCACGCTCACACGTACACACGCATGTAGAGATTCACACAAACACACAACATGTCATTAACAGACCAGAGGCAGGCAGGCTGATACTTTTACAACCTGGATCATTCTGTTGTTAAGGTATCACTACGTTTGAGTCCTATGACCACTATCTCTTCTCATGTAACCACCCACTTACATGCAATAAAATCTGGTTCTTCTTATTCAAATTGAACGGGCCATCACTATGCAAATTAATACCTGAACATTGATTTTAGCGAGCAGTAGCCATCTTGAACTACTCCAAACTACTGTAGCACAGTGTATCAGAATGTTCCTCCCTGCTATACTAGCCTTACAGGTTGGAGTCCTACAGTATATCACTAGCTGAAAGGTCCTTTTGCTATCATAATGAGTAGCAAACAATCAAAACGAATCACAATGGCGTGCATTTCATGACAATAGGTTGACGTGTCTATGCATATTTACATTGATTTAGCCTGACTAACCCCCAGTCCAGAGTGAGGACCATAGAAATATAATGAATATATTGTATTTTTTTAACGTAATGGTTCCGTACTCCGCAATTTGTTTTGTATAAAGCTTCATTTTTGAATACATTTTTTTCTCTCACTGCATCAGAGATAGCATGTAGGACCTTCAGAGTGAGATGGAGAACATTCGTCAACAGCCCATGCTCCCTATTAGAGCAAAGGGCTTAAATAAAAGTAAGTCAAGGGATAGCATACACAGACATTTAATTTAAAAGCCTTCTTCAGTGGGAGGTAAACAAACTAGCAGCAGAGCTATCATGGGTTCACTCCTCGTTCAAAGCAAGCAGTAACACTGATATGCAATCTATGACAATTACCCCTCCCCTCTCAGAGAGGCAGAGAAAGACAGTGGTTTAGGCACTTGTGGCCCCAGGGAGCTCTGGCGTTCAGAGGGGGTGGCACCAGGGAACACTACTGACAAGACAACCTCTGGGGGGTAACTAAGAGAGGAAAAGAGACACCTCTTTTCATGTTCCTCTGTTTCTGTCTGTACAGGTGACGGGCGGGACACCGCCGCAACCTCAACCAATCAGAACAAGAGAGACGAAAGATGCACTCTCATATGACCCCAATAGAAATAAGTTGTGCAATCTTTGGTGGTATAAAATGTAGTGTATTCAATTTGGAATGTGTTTTCAAATGGCCAAATAAATCCTATGAAAAATACACAAAGGCACAAATAGATTCTAAATTTACCGGTGAACACAATACACACACACACAAACATCACCACCGTGGAATATTACCGCTGTGGTTGACCAGGGTCAGCTGACAAAAACTGATCTGGAATCAGATATTGGGGCTGCTTTCTTAACACGCCTCCGACCCCTGCCCTGTTGATCCCTCATCATGTGAACCCCAGGTTCAGCCCACTTAATCCCCCGTCACATAACTTCCCAAAATCTCCGTAATCTCCCCTATCTGAAGGAAAAGTCAAGAAAAGTCCACTATGCAGAAATACTCTTAAAAAACGTTCCTGGGTCTCCCGAGTGTCGCAGTGGTCTAAGGCACTGCAACGCAGTGCTAACTGTGCCACTAGAGATTCTGGGTTCGAGTCCAGGCTCTGTCGCAGCTGGACGCGACCGGGAGACCCATGGGTCGGCGCACAATTGGCCCAGCATTGTCCGGGTTAGGGGAGGGTTTGGCCAGCAGGGATGTCCTTGTCCCATTGCGCATTAGCGACTCCTGTGGCGGGCCGGGCGCAATGCACGCTGACACGTTCGCCAGGTGCACTGTGTTTCTTCCGACACATTGGTGCAGCTGGCTTCTGGGTTAAGTGGGCATTGTGTCTATTGTGAAGAAAATTTGCAGTGGCACATGCACCTGAATGCACTCATGACTCCTTTCTATGCCCACCAAAATGATGATCTGTTTCCCTGAATTGCATTGTGAAAGCCTAACACTGTAATATCATATTTTATAACTTAGCTAGTCATGTTGGCAATAGAACACGCTTCAAATGATGCCCACCTGACCCAGATTGAGATTTATAATGGACCGTTTTTGGATTGCGTAAACAACAAAAGTATTTGTGTGAGGGTGGGGATGCAGGGTTGTGTTCCAAAAAAACTAATACAAATACTAGTTCCTTAAGGCACAGCTAGGAGAGCTAGACAAAAGCACATTATAGTCATAAAAATGCATTGAAATTACTTGGAAACTGTACATATGTTGGAGAGGTGTGTGGCCACTTGGAGACACCAGTTAGTCCTCTCACTCAAACCCTTGTCCTTTTTTTGTCTTTTGTTGCACCAACCCAACATTTTACAGGAATATTCTTATCATGTAACTGAATGTATCCAGAGTATTTTCAGATTTCTTAATCAACAAATGTGAAAAGTATTGTAAATGTAAAATTCACATAAAATCAACAGTGTAATGTTTGGATTCAGTCTTGTCTCAGGTGCACTTTTGTGTCCTCAGCTTTGCTCTAATAACTTCCAAAAATCTCGAAACTGTTCCCTTTCAATTGCTACCATGGTTATGCAAATGCTTTTCATATTTATTCTGTAACAAACATTTCCATTTATCCTTATCCATATAGGCCAATTCCCACAAGTATAAAGGGATTAGGTAAAATCAATTGGAGAGTACAACTCAAAAGTGCCAGCCCTACTCCACTCCACCCTAAACCACAACTATCACCCTAACAGTGTACAACAAGTGGTACAAGACAAGAGCTAGAGGGCCAAGGAGAGTCTTACAGCAACATTACCTCCTTCTCTCCACCCCACAGTTACAGTGGGGCAAAAAAGTATTTAGTAAGCCACCAATTATGCAAGTTCTCCCACTTAAAAAGATGAAAGAGGCCTGTAATTTCCATCATAGGTACACTTCAACTATGACAGACAAAATGAGAAATGAGAATGAGAAATACTTATTTTCCACCATAATTTGCAAATAAATTCATTAAAAATCCTACAATGTGATTTTCTGGATTTTCTTTTCTCATTTTGCCTGTCATAGTTGAAGTGTACCTATGATGAAAATTATAGGCCTCTCTCATCTTTTTAAGTGGGAGAACTTGCACAATTGGTGGCTGATTAAATACTTTTTTGCCCCACTGTATATAACACACACCAGGTGCACGTTGTAAAGTGTAAAGTGTTGGTCCCATGTTTCATGAGCTGAAATAAAAGAGCCCAGAAATTTTCCATACGCACAAAGAGCTAATTTCTCTCAAATGTTGTGCAGAAATTTGTTACATCCCTGTTAGTGAGCATTTCTCCTTTGCCAAGATAATCCATCCACCTGACAGGTGTGGCATATCAATAAACGGATTAAACAGCATGATCATTACACAGGTGCACCTTGTGCTGGGGACAATAAAACAACAATAAAAGGCCACTCTAAAATGTGCAGTTTTGTCACACAACAGAATGCCACAAATATCTCAAGTTTTGAGGGAGCGTGCAATTGGCATGCTGACTGCAGGAATGTCCACCAGAGCTGTTGCCAGAGAATTGAACAATCATTTCTCTACCATAAGTCGCCTCCAATGTTGTTTTAGAGAATTTGGTATGTCCAACCGGCCTCACAACCACAGACCAAATGTATGGCGTTGTGTGGTCGAGCGGTTTGCTGATGTCAACATTGAATGCCCTCATAGTGACGGGTATGGTATGGGCAGGCATAAGCTACAGACAATGAACACAATTGCATTTTATTGATGGCAATTTGAATGCACAGAAATACTGTGACGAGATCCTGAAGCCCATTGTGAGGCCCATTTTTAAAAGGTATCTATGACCGACAGATGCATATCTGTATTTCCAGTCATGTGAAATCCATAGATTGGTGCCTAATGAATTGATTTCAATTGACTGATTTCCTCATTAGAAGTGCAACTCAGTAAAATMTTTGAAATTGTTGCATGTTGCGTTTATATGTTTGTTCAGTATAGGATCAGCTTACCTTTCCCAAATCTTAACCGTAACCATTGAAGGGGGATACCTCTAAACAGACCTTAGATCAGTATCTAGGCTAGGGGCACAAAGTAAATAATACAGCCAATGAGGAGCCAGTGTCTTACCTTCAGGTTCTAGCGTAGCCTCCTCTTCCTCGGCGACAGTGTACGGTGGCCTCGCCACAGTAGCCATCACTAGGGACAGCAGGACGGCGGTGAGCAGCCAGGCCCACGAAGCCATCCTGTTAGTGGAGGGCAAGTCTCCCCCCCATCCCCCCCTCCTCAGGCTCCGCCTCCCCCTGGACACTGATCCCATCTGAAGGGCTCCACCCAATCATGAACTGCAGGCTGTATGGCCTGTCACTCACTGTGAATTCCCCCAATCACCTGGGCTGAGGAAAGGCTGTGGGAGGGGCAAGAAAGTTGGGAAAAGGGTGGTTGGTTGGTTGGTTGGTAGGATAGGTAGGTAGGTAGGTAGGTAGGTAGGTAGGTAAGGTAGGTAAGGTAGGTAGGTAGGTAGGTAGGTAGGTAGGTAGGTAGGTAGGTAGGTAGGTAGGTAGGTAGGGTAGGTAGGTAGGTAGGTAGGTAGGTAGGTAGGTTAGGTAGGTAGGTAGGTAGGTAGGTAGGTAGGTAGGTAGGTAGGGATGGATAGATAGATAGATAGATAGGTTAGGGATGGATAGATAGATAGATAGATAGATAGATAGATAGATAGATAGATAGATAGATAGATAGATAGATAGATAGATAGATAGATAGATAGATAGATAGATAGATAGAATGATAGATAGATAGATAGATAGATAGATAATAGATAGATAGTAGGTAGGAATAGATAGATGATAGATAGTAGGAATAGATAGATAGATAGATAGATAGATAGATAGATAGATAGATAGATAGATAGATAGATAGATAGATAGATAGATAGATAGGTAGGTAGGTAGGTAGGTAGGTAGGTAGGTAGGTAGGTAGGTAGGTAGGTAGGTAGGTAGGTAGGTAGGTAGGTAGGTGGTAGGTAGGTAGGTAGGTAGGTAGGTAGGTAGGTAGGTAGGTAGGTAGGTAGGTAGGTAGGTAGGTAGGTAGGTAGGTAGGAATAGATTGAAGGGAAAGGTAGGTAGGGATTACATTATTTTATAATGTGGGGGGAAAGGATTTATTTTATTTTTTTAATTTTACCTTTATTTAACTAGGCAAGTCAGTTAGAAGCATTCTTATTTTCAATGACGGCCTAGGAACAGTGGGTTAACTGCCTGTTCAGGGGCAGAACGACAGATGTGTACCTTGTCAGATGAGGGAGAGGAGGAGGAAAACCAAAAGAGGAACATTTGTATTGACATAGAAAATGAAGCCAATTCTGCATTTACACCACAGATGTAGAATCTTAATTTGAAAATGTAAACTTGTAGTGTATTCAAGGTTTAAAAAGGTTTCTAAAGTTTGTAATTTCCACTTTAAAATGTCAGACTTGATTTGGCCTAACAAAAAATATACCAACCCCTACAAAAAATGTCCATTAATTATAATCCACATTTCCTGTTGCTGCAGGATTATTTTCCTGCTGTAGCAAATTGGCTCAAATTAAGATCCTACGTCTGTATACTATACTCTGCTAAACTCTCTTGTCTCTATTCTTACCTGTCTCACCTATTCAAATAGCACGTATAGAAAGAGTGGGTATGAGAGAGAGAGAGAGAGTGTCACAAAATGCTGTCAAACAAGCCTTGCGACAGACATACCAAAGCTCTGATGCACCTCAGCTCAGCACACAACCACACTACACCTACCTTTTATGTCCGATCTAAGTCGCAAATCCTCACGTTCACAATTAAAAAACACGCCGCATGAATATATAGAATTTCTATTGAGTTGACTTGATGCTTGCATTCTAAGGCTGAAATGATTGTGGACAACAGGAAAATGATGTGGCTGTAGTGGAGCAGGTTAAGAGCTTCAAGTTCCTTGTTGTCTACATCACCAACAAACTAACATGATCCAAGCACACCAAGACAGTCGTGAAGAGGGCACGACAAAAAGAATTCCCCCTCAGGAGGGTAGTGCGTATGGCCCAGTATATCACTGTGGCCAAGCTTCCTGCCATCCAGCTCCTCTATAACAGGCGGTGTCAGAGGAAGGCCCTAAAATTGTCAAAGACTCCAGCTACCCTAGTCATAGACTGTTCTCTCTGCTAACGCATGGCAAGCGTTACCGGAGCGCCAAGTCTAGGACCAAGAGGCTTCTAAACAGCTCCTACCCCCAAGCCATAAGACTCCTGAACATCTAATCAAATGGCTACCCAGACTATTTGCATTGCCCCACCCCCCTCTTTTACGCTGCTGCTATTCTGTTATTATCTATGCATAATCACTTTAATAACTCTACCTACATGTACATACTACCTCAATTACCTCGACTAACTGGTGTCCCCGCACATTGACTCTGTACTGATACCCCCTGTATATAGTCTCGCTATTGTTATTTTATTGCTGCTCTTTAATTATTTGTTACTTTTAATTCTTATTCTTTTTTTTTCTGGTATTTTTTATTTCTTTTAATTGCATTGTTGGCTAAGGGATGGTAAGTATGCATTTCACTGTAAGTTCTACTACACCTGTTGTAATCGGCGCATGTGACAAATAACATTTGATTTGATCACATTGTAGTGAAGTTTTACATATATAAACGGTTTCTCAGAGAATCAGCATTGAATACTGTGTTAGTTATTAAGAAAAAACATGTATCACTAGGCTATGTAGGTACTGTAGTTATTACAGTACCTACATATCCCGGAGTTGCCTCTTCACTGTTGACGTTGAGACTGGTGTTTTGCGGGTACTATTTAATGAAGCTGCCATTAACAACATTAACAATGATCAATTTGATGTTATTTTAATGGGACAAAAAAAAAAAGTTTTTCTTTCAAAAACAAGGACATTTCTAAGTGACCCCAAACGTTTGAAGGGTAGTGTATAATTTGACATGTACACAGTAACTTTGAAAGGTGTCTATAGATTCTGGTTCATCTCTAATGAGGTCGTCACTAGTTACCACAGCCACAAAGTCATAATTATGGCTAAACCCCGGCCTATTTCTACAAATTCTCTACTTAAAATCATATTTTTAACCTAACGCTAGCCGACTATACTCAATTTCACGATATACGATGGAGTTGAGTAAAGGGTGGACTGGAGCTCTGACGACACTAAAAACTACGGATTTATAGCCCGCATTTCTTTGGGTGCTGAAATCCAGACAGAATAGCCTGCATTTTTGGGGTGCTGAAATCCGTTTTTTTTATAAAGCCATTGGAACTCCAGTTTTCCCACACTAGTCGCCGCTCAACGCCATCGTAAATCGTGGAGTTGAGTTTAGTCGGCAAACCTAACCCTGACCAAGCTGCTAACCTCATGTCTTACCTTAACCTTAAATGAAGACCAAAAAGCTAATTTTGGTTTTCATTCATCTTTAGGGTTGGGTTTAAAGTCATAGTTATACCCTGCCTATTTTTACAATTGATCTTCTTAATATCTGATTTTAAACCTAATCCTAGCCGGCTATACTCAAGTCCACGATTTACAATGGATTTGAGCAGCGACTAATGTGGCCAGACTGGAGCTCCAATGTCACATAAAATTACATTTTTAACCAAATCTACATATTTCAGCACCCAAAGAATAGCCCACATTTCTTTGGGTGCTGAAATCCAGAATAGCCCGAATTCTTTAGAGTGCTGAAATCTGTAGTTTTTTATAAAAACGTTGGAACTCCAGTTCGCCTACTCTAGTCGCTGCTCAACTCCATCTTAAATCGTGGAGTTGAGTTTAGTCGGCTAACCAAAACCGAACCACACTGCTAACCTTACTCCTATCCATAACATTAAATGAAGACAAAAAAAAATAAAATTGTCTTTCATTCATTTTTAAGAAATAGATCGTTTAGACTTTGTGGCTGTGGTAACCAGTAACAACCCTCAAATGACCCGCGCATTACATCATGGGATGTTGCCTGTGGCCTGAATGCATCCCGCTCGTGCAACGTGATTGGACCAGGCTAGAGTGGGCAGGCTACCTTGTTTTAGGATGATGGTTTACTTACAAATCGATAAGTCGTCTATTTTGTTTCTCAATAGTCTATTGCAAAGCAAAGGGAAATGGACACTGTAGGCCAGCACAGCAAGGTAACTGACAATTCATGGGCAATTTTTGCATCGACAATTCGCCTAGGTCTAGCCTACTTTTGGTGATTTAGCTGTTGTAAATCTATCCAGTGTATAGCCTATAGCTTTGACAAACGAGTTATGAGTTGCTGCTGTCAACAACATGACGTCCAACATCAAGTTCGTACTCATGAGGGCTTTTCCTTATAAGCATATCCACACGTTTTCCTGGCCCCCATTTAAACCAAGGCTTCTGAATAACATTTCTTCCGCTGATTGAATTCCTATTGATATTCAAATCAGTTGTAAAAACACAACGTGCGGTCAAGGGGTAATTGTAATTGGCACCATAAATGCAATGTAGAAAATTAAGCAAAGTAATAAATAACCAAAACAGTGTTGTTAATGAACACTCATGGGTGCTGCAACCATTGCTTGAGTTGTATTTTTGTAATTGAGGGGAAAACATGGTAAACGTTGCCATAAAGGCAGCTCTTATTGAATGAAAAATATTATATTTTTCAGAAATGGCAAAAAAATACCTCTTGTTTCGCTGTAGAAAAGGAGTAGGCCTACATTATATTTGCAATTGATTATGATTCGACTGTCAAATCAAGTTATCTATTAAAGTAGCCTATGCATAACATGTGTAATTTCACAACTCCTTTGAATAACAAATTAGGTTAATCTCTCATGGTTTAAAAAAGTTATTAACAATAAATCACGTTGCATGCGCGTGATGATCATTTGTGTAGCAAACTGGTTCCCCAAAAATATTTCCAAAACTTAGAAACATTACAAATTAGCTCTATTCTCCACTATTCTAGGACGAATAGAACAATAACTATTTGAGATCTATGSCCACAATAATACTGCCAGAATACTTACCACGAATAACTACGAAGTCTGAAAGACCTCCGAGTCGCATGCACGGAAAAGGCAGGAGGCGTGTACCCTATAGTCCTCACGGAGCGAATTCTCTTCACATTACCAAAAATGCCAAGAAGCGATTTTTTATTACCCCCAAATCCGACGAGCAACAACTCAAATGACTGGAGAGACTCTTAAATCCCGAAATTACTGGTGTTCCATTGCACTTGAAAAATGTTGAATTGAAATGCATATCCTTGAAATACTTAGCTAGCTAACGTTACGTCTCCAAAACTTTTCTTATTCAGCAAGTTCATACAGTTTCTTCAACTCAAAACACGTCAGTGTTCCACCGCGAGCGCCCTCTTCATCCAAACGAAGGGCCTATGTAGTTTATGAAGAAGTAATGCGTAAAAAGTATATATAAATTCCAAAATGAAGAATCCATCAATTTATGATCTCTCACGGCAGAACGTCTTCTTCCCCGACAATCATAGTAGTACTGTCCTCAGACGCTTTGTCAGGTTTTAGAAGATTTGTTCTGCTCCTTACGTCCTCACACACACACAACCCCCTCCTCCCTCACTTCAGTGGGTATCACTCCCCTCTGAAATTCGATCCGTTTCCTGGCTATGAATTCCTCCGCCAATCAAACCTCAGTGTCTCCCTCTCTTTCTACGCTTTTGCCTAGAAAGAAACCACGAGCCTTCCTTGCTCCGTACGCCAAGGAGAGAGAGAGAGCTCAACCTACGGAGCTCACTACAAACGTTGTACTGTATAGTTAATAGGGGTTCTCCTCCACCCCTCGTTGGCTTGGCGCAACTTGCAGTAACTACGCCCCCGTGCGGACACAACACCTGATGCGCACAAGTCATATGTATAATAGCAATAGGGAATGTATGTATTATTACCATGTTGTATATAATGAATAATGTTGACATACGGGAGCAGTAGGCTTGTTGTCTATTGCCTATCATTCTCACAGGGTTCGGCTACAGTGTTTTGTATGAGATGAGCCCCCCCTCCCCCATTTCAAGGGGCCCTGAAGGAGAGTTGGAAACTGAGCTGCACTTCCTAAACTCCTGCCAAATGTATGACCAGATTAGAGAGTAGAGACACATATTTCCCTCAGATTACACAGACTCACAAATAATTCTAAAACAAATCCAATTTTGATAAACTCCCATATCTATTGGGTGAAATACCACAGTGTGCCATCACAGCAGCATGATTTGTGACCTGTTGCCACAAGAAAATGGCAACCAGTGAAGAACAAACACCATTGTGAATGCAACCCATATTTATGTTTATTTATTTTCCCTTTTGTACTTTAACTATTTGCACATCGTATATAGCCATAATATGAGATTTGAAAATGTCTCTATTCCTTTAGAACTATTGTGAGTGTAATGTTTACTGTTGATTTTTATTGTTAATTTCTCTTTTGTTTATTATCTATTTCACTTGCGTTGGCAATGTAAACACGTTTCCCATGCCAATAAAGCGCTGTGAATTGAATTGAGTGGTGGAATAGAGAGAGGGATGGAGGGAGGAAAGGAGGGACGCAGAGGACTACTAATCTCTCCCTAAAGTAATTTTTTGTTCTCTTCCAGTAGTGAGTAGAATGTGTGTTTATAGGAAGGAACCCTCCCATATTCAGGATGAATAGAGCAGCTAATAAGGCTGTTACCAAAAGCGAGGTGGTGTGCTGTGAATGGAGCGTTCTCGATCTCTGTTTTTCTCTCCCTTTCACCCTATCTCTCGCTATTGCAGTAAAGCCGTCAGAGAGATGAAGGTGACAGCTTGGTTCGAAACAAAGAGGGGGAGAAGTTAGAGGAGAAGGGGTGAGAAAGAGTTCTGCCGCAGTTTTCTCCCAATACAAGAACGACAAGGAAGTCATTCAAGCAAACTCCCCTGTTCCTTCACCTAACCCTATTTGCAGCTTTCCATTTTCACCACCTTTTGAACAGCATTTATTTTTGAACAAAATGTCATAATGTTTGGTTTCTTTAGGCTATTGCCTTGGTTGGGCCCATGTGCTACTAGTTCGCTATTGTCTTCCTGTCCCTAATTAGGTGGTGGGCCGAAAGCCTTAATAAGGATCGTACACGTTTCTTTAGTTTTCGCCTAAAATGACATGCCCAAATCTAACTGCCTATAGCTCAGGACCTGAAGCAAGGATAATCATATTCTTGATAGCTTTTGAAAGGAAACACTTTGAAGTTGGTGGAAATGTGAAATGAATGTAGGAGAATATAACACATTAGATCTGGTAAAATATAATACAAACAAAAAAACATGCATTTACATTTTTTTTTATCATCTTTGAAATGCAAGAGAAAGGCCACACTTTCAGATAGGAGTCTAGGTGTAATTTAGATTTTGGCCACCAGATGGAAGCAGTGTGTGTGTGAAGTTTCAAACTGATCCAGTGAAGAATTACAGTACTGAACAATATGTTGTATCAAGTCTGCCAGGAGTTTGCCCAAATGTGCCGAATTGGTCAATTGATACATTTTCAAGTACATAACTACAGAGAACTTTCAAAAATGCTATGGTAATAGAAAATGTAAGTTTACACACTCCAAGGAATGTCATACATGATGGATCATTAGCTTATACACCAACTTTCACACATCTAGACGGCCGGGCGGGGTGTGTGTGGAGCCAAAGACAGTGGTGGGGTCAAACTGTAGACCTCAGTTCCTACATTTGAACATAAAAATGATTTTATCAAACAAAACTATGCTACATTTTTCTCGGGGACCCTCAGGATGACAAATCAGAGCAAGATTACTGAATGTAAGTACATTATTTACCTTTAGAGGTGAATGTATCAAACCAGTTGCTGTGATAAAAGTTTGTTGTTGTTGTGCACTCTCCTCAAACAATAGCATGATATTTTTTTACTGTAATTGCTACTGTTAATTATACACTGCGGTTAGATTAACAATATTTTAAGATTTCTGCCCATATAAGACATGTCTATGTCCCGGAAAGTTGGCTGTTGTATACCATGTAATTCTGGTCACATTAGCAACAACCATCCCGGTTTAGGGACACCGATCCCATAGAGGTTTAAAACATGAAATTGATCGATCCCCATCGTGGGAGGAGCAGATTTTTTGTATAAGTATATGACAGTAAAACATTGTTATGATAACTATAACATTTGTTGGCACCTTCAAATCTTGCACATTTTCTCATAAGAGGTATATTTCAACACACAGGTATATTTGCCAACTACTAAACAGATGATCTGATCTCCCGTTCATACCCCTTGTGATAAAGGCAGCCGATGGCCTGCTTCTATCTACGATGTAAACACAGCCTCTTGTGAAAACGTGAGCTGGTTTCTAATGAAGAGGAACAGATATAGCTTGTCTTGATTTTATGAAGAGATAACTCTGTTGACCATTTAGCCAATTTATTGAAAGCTAGCCAATGTTACTAGCCTATCCAGCTACTGTACAGTGCAATCGGAAGGTACTCAGACCCCTATACCTTTTCCACATTTTGTTACGTTAGAGCATTATTCTAAAATGGATTAAATATTTTTGTTCCTCATCAATATACAGACAATACCCCATAATGACAAAGCGAAAACAGGTTTTTAGACATTTTTGCAAATGTATCAAAAATAAAACACTGAAACAGCACATTTACATAAGTATTCAGACCCTTTACTCAGAACTTTGTTGAAGCACCTTTGGCAGCAATTACAGCTTTGAGTCTTCTTGGGTATGATGCTACAAGCTTGGCACACCTGTATTTGGGGAGATTCTCCCATTCTTCTCTGCAGATCCTCTCAAGCTGTCAGGTTGGATGGGGAGCGTTGCAGCACAGCTATTTTCAGGTCTCTCCAAAAATGTTGGCTCGGGTTCAAGATGGGGCTCTGGCTTGGCCACTCATGGACATTCAGATCTTGTCCTGAAGRCACTCCTGCATTGTATTGGCTGGGTGCTTAGGGTCATTGTCTTGTTGGAAAGTGAACCTTCACCCCAGTCTGAGGACCTGAGTGCTCTGGAGCAGGTATTCATCAACGATCTATCTGTACTTTGCTCTGTTCATCTTTCCCTCGATCAAGACTAGTCTCCCAGTCCTTGCCGCTGAAAAACATCCCTACAGCATGATGCTGCCACCATGCTTCACCGTAGGGACGGTGCAAGGTTTCCTTCAGCCGTGATGCTTTGCATTCAGGCCAAAGAGTTTAATGTTGATTTCATCAGACCAGAGAATCTTGTTTTCATGGTCTAAGAGTCCTTTAGGTGCCTTTTGACAAACTCCAAGCGGGCTGTCATGCGCCTTTTACTGAGGAGTGGCTTCCGTAAAGGCCTGATTGGGAGGAGTGCTGCAGAGATGTTGTCCTTCTGGAAGGTTCTTCCATCTCCACAGAGGAACTCTGGAGCTCTGTCAGAGTGACTATCGGGTTCTTGGTCACCTCCCTTACCAAGGCCCTTCTCCCCCAATTGCTCAGTTTGGCCGGACGGCCAGCCCTTGGTGGTTCCAAACTTCTTCCATTTAAGAATGATGGAGGCCACTGTGTTCTTGGGAACCTTCAATGCTGCCCCAGATCTGTGCCTCGACACAACCCTGTCTCGTAGCTCTACAGACAATTCCTTCAACCTCGTGGCTTGGTTTTTACTCTGACATGCATTGACAACTGTGGGACCTTATATAGACAGGTGTTTACCTTTCCAAATCATGTCCAATCAATTTAATTCCTGATTTCCATCGTACCAGCGACTCCTTGTGGCGGCCCAGAAGCGTGCAGGCTGACTTCGGTCCTCAGTTGAACGTGTTTCCTCCAAAACATTGGTGGAGCTGGCTTCCGGGTAAAGCGGGCGTTTGGCAGGTCATGTTTCGGAGGACGCATGACTCGACCTTCGCCTCTCCCGAGCCTGTTGGGGAGTTGCAGCGATGAGACAAGATCGTAATTGGATCGCAATTGGATATCATGAAAAAGGGGGTAAAAATAAAAAAAGAAGGTATTTCTGTTTATATTTTTAATACATTTGCAAACATTTCTAAAACCTGTTTTCGGTTTGTCATTATGAGGTATTGTCTGTAGATTGATGATGATTAATGACCGGCTATGAAAAGCCAACTGACATTTACTCCTGAGGTGCTGACTTGCTGCACCCTCGACAACTACTGTGATTATTATTATTTGACCATGCTGGTCATTTATGAACATTTGAACATCTTGGCCATGTTCTGTTATAATCTCCACCCGGCACAGCCAGAAGAGGACTGGCCACCCCTCATAGCCTGGTTCCTCTCTAGGTTTCTTCCTAGGTTTTGCCTTTCTAGGGAGTTTTTCCTAGCCACCGTGCGTCAACACCTGCATTGCTTGCTGTTTGGGGTTTTAGGCTGGGTTTCTGTACAGCACTTTGAGATATCAGCTGATGTAAGAAGGGCTATATAAATAAATTTGATTTGATTTGACATTATTTTATTTAATAAATTTTTGAATAAGGCTGTAACGTAACAAAATGTGGAAAAAGTCAAGGCATCTGAATACTTTCCGAATGCACTGTACCTACTTCACCCACTCCAGTATCCCTGCACATTGAATAAGTTCCTGGCACTGACCTGTATATACTGCATTCTCCTGTTCTTTAAAGGAAAATTCCTCTCTGTGGGAATCTTGGCTTGTTTTCATAATTTCTGAGGCATTTCTAGGACAGTGAGATGTGTTTCACATATAATTTCCCAGGAGGAAGGCAGGTCAGGACTTCGCGGCTGAAAGATACACCCTATGATGGCTTCTGGTGTTTTGATGAGGGGGCGAGATCTAAAAAAGCATGGAGTCCTGCTTTGTGGCATTTTGCGAAGGCTCTCTGTTATACTGATCGCACTATATATTTTTGTGGATGTATATATGGTTGTCCTTGTTCAATAGAGCCATTGGACTTCTTTCAGCGATGTTCCTATGGGCGGATTCATTACTAAATATACAAGCAGACACATTTTTTCCAGTCTCTTAAATACTACAACTTGTGTTGGGCGGTGCTTTGTGCTCGGGCCCCCATCCTTTCCCCAAGGCAGGCTTTATTTAAATGTATTTATTTATTTATTTTATTTCACCTTTATTTAACCAGGTAGGCTAGTTGAGAACAAGTTCTCATTTGCAACTGCGACCTGGCCAAGATAAAGCAAAGCAGTTCAAAACATACAACAACGCAGAGTTACACATGGAATAAACAAACATACAATCAATAATACAGTTGAAAAAGTCTATATACAGCGTGAGCAAATGAGGTAGGATAAGAGAGGTAAGGCAATAAATAGGCCATGGTGGCAAAGTAATTACAATATAGCAATTAAACACTGGATTGGTAGGATGTGCAGAAAATGAATGTGCAAGTTGAGATACTGGGGTGCAAAGGAGCAAGATAAATAAATAAATAAATAAATACAGTATGGGGATGAGGTAGATTGGATGGGCTATTTACAGATGAGCTATGTACAGGTGCAGTGATCTGTGAGCTGCTCTGAAAGTTGGTGCTTAAAGCTAGTGAGGGAGGTAAGAGTCTCCAGCTTCAGTGATTTTTGCAGTTCGTTCCAGTCATTGGCAGCAGAGAACTGGAAGGAGAAGCGGCCAAAGGAAGAATTGGCTTTGGGGGTGACCAGTGAGTTATACCTGCTGGAGCGAGTGCTGCGGGTGGGTGCTGCTATGGTGACCAGTGAGCTGAGATAAGGCGGGGCTTTACCTAGCAGAGACTTGTAGATGACCTGGAACCAGTGGGTTTGGCGACGGAGTATGAAGCGAGGGCCAGCCAACAAATCATACAGGTCGCAGTGGTGGAGGTATATGGGGCTTTGGTGACAAAACGGATGGCACTGTGATAGACTGCATCCAATTTGTTGAGTAGAGTGTTGGAGGCTATTTTGTAAATGACATCGCCGAAGTCGAGGATCGTAGGATGGTCAGTTTTACAAGGTATGTTTGGCAGCATGAGTGAAGAATGCTTTGTTGCGAAATAGGAAGCCGATTCTAGATTTAATTTTGGATTGGAGAGTTTTAATGTGAGTCTGGAAGGGAGTTTACAGCTAACCAGACACTAGTATTTGTATTGTCCACATATTCTAAGTCAGAACCGTCCAGAGTAGTGATGCTGAACGGCGGGCAGGTGCAGGCAGCGATCGTTGAAGAGCATGCATTTTATTTTACTTGCATTTAAGAGCAGTTGGAGGCCACAGAAGGAGAGTTGTATGGTATTGAAGCTCTCTGGAGGTTAGTTAACACAGTGTCCAACGAAGGGCCAGAGTATACAGAATGGTGTCTTGCGTAGAGGTGATCAAAGAATCACAAGCAGCGAGAGCGACATCATTGAGTTATACAGAGAAGAGAGTCGGCTGAGAATTGAACCTGTGGCACACCTAGAGACTGCAGAGGTCGGACAACAGGCCCGATTTGACATACTGACTCTTCGGAAGAAGTATTGGTGAACCAAGCGAGTAATCACTTAGAAACCAAGGCTGTTGAGTCTGCCAATAAGAATGTTGTGAATGACAGAGTCGAAAGCCTTAGCCAGGTCGATGAATACGGTGCACCGTAATGTCTCTTATCGATGGCGTTATGATATCGTTTAGACCTTGAGCGTGGCTGAGATGCACCCATGACCAGCTCTGAACCAGATTGCTTAGCGGAGAAGGTACGGTGAGATTCGAAATGGTCGAGATCTGTTTGTTAACTTGGCTTTCAAAGACCTTAGAAAGGCAGGGTAGAATAGATATAGGTCTGTAGCAGTTTGGTTAGAGTCTCTCCCCCTTTGAAAGGGGATGACCGCGGCAGCTTTCCAATCTATGGGAATCTCAGACGATACGAAAAAAAGAGGTTGAACAGGCTAGTTATTTTAGAAAGAGAGGGTCCAGATTGTCTAGCCGCGCTGATTTGTAGGGTCCAGATTTTGTGCTCTTTCAGACATCTGGATTTGGGTGAAGGAGAAGTGGGGGGTTTGTGGAGTTGCTGTGGGAACGCAGGGCTGTTGACCGGGGTAGGGGTAGCCAGGTGGAAAGCATGGCCAGCCGTAGAAAAATGCTTATTGAAATTCTCAATTATTGTGGATTTATCGTAGTGACAGTGTTTCCTATTCTCAGTGCAGTGGGCAGCTGGGAGAGGTGCTCTTATTCTCCATGGACTTTACAGTGTCAAGAACTTTTTTGAGTTGTACTACAGGATGCAAATTTCTGTTTGAAAAAGCTAGCCTTAGCTTCCTAACTGCTGTGTATATTCGGTTCCTAACTTCCCTAAAAAGTTGCATATCACAGGGGCTGTTCGATGATAATGCAGAACGCTACAGGATGTTTTTGTGCTGGTCAAGGGCAGACAGGTCTGGAGTGAACCAAGGGCTATATATATTCTTAGTTCTACATTTTTTGAATGGAGCAAGCTTATTTAAGATGGTGAGGAAGGCACTTTTAAAGAATAACCAGGCATCCTCTACTGACGGGATGAGGCCAATGTTATTCCAGGATACCCCAGCCAGGCGCCCTAGCCGGGAGATGGGTCTAGCATGGGCTAGCCCCAAGCTAGTTGGTGCTTGCTCCAGGACAGGAATGTTAGCCAGGAGTAGTCAACCCGGGTTGTGGTTAGCTCGCTGCCATGATCCAGAGTTTGCGGTAGGAATCCGGGGATATGGAGAGAAAAATTGGTCAGCCGAATGATAGCTGGTAGCTAGTTAGCTAGCTAGCTTCAGTTGAGGTAATCCAGTTCGGAGGTAAATAGAAATACTTTAGAAAAAAAACTGATCCACACCACATTGGGTGAGGCGGGTAGCAGGACAGTATTTTGAAGTTGAGGTTTAGGAAAAACGTTACAAAGAATTCGAAGAAAAATATATAAAAATATATATACATGGGACGAGACAAGACAAAGACGTCTGACTGCTACGCCATCTTGGATATTAAATGGAGGCGGACACTAACTACAATCATTTGAGTAAAACTGAAAGAACTGACCAGAACTTCAAGTGATTCCTCTCATCAACACGAATTCGATGGTGGAGCATCTATTAGCTACATGGTGACATTCAACCTAACATGTTTCAACTGGAAAATAGCGAAGAGAATTTGAAACAAAGAGTTGGAATTAGCTAACGTTAGAAGCTCAGCTACAGCCGATGCCAGCACCAAGAGGGCAGATGACAAATACTGTGTACGTTATTTTTCCTGCAAGCCACCTATCTAACTTTAGTTATCTACTGAAACCCATATTGTGTATTGCTGGCTAACATACTACTGTGTTACAGTGGGGGTAATTGGTGTTCCTGTAGGTGTTCCTCTTGTCCAGGTGGGAGAGGGAAGTGTGCAATGCAATAGAGATTGCATCATCTGTGGATCTGATGAGGTGGAATGCATGTCTGGGGGATGGTGTTGATGTGAGCAATGACCAGCCTTTCAAAGCATTTCATGGCTACAAATGAGTGCTACGGGGCGATAATCCTTTAGACAAGTTACCCTGGCTTTTTTGGACACAGGGATTATGGTGGTCTTCTTGAAACATGTAGGTATTACAGACTGGGTCAGGAAGAGGTTGAAAATGTAAGTGAAAACACTTGCAGCTGGTCAGCGCATTCTCTGAGTACGCGTTCTGGTAATCCGTCTGGCACTGTCGCTTGTGGATATTAACCTGTTGAAAGATCTTACTCACATCGGCTACGGAGAGCGAGATCACACAGGTGTCCGGAAAAAACTGGTGCTTTCATGCATGGTTCATTGTTGCTTGCGTAAAAGCGAGCAAGGAAGGCATTTAGCTCGTCTGGTAGGCTCGCATCACTAGTCAATTCGTGGCTGGGTTTCACCTTTGTATTCTGTGAAGGAAAAGGAAACCGCACACTGCTCTTGATAGTATCACCGATATTTAATAAGCTTACGTATCGGCCACACGGCCTTCGTCAGAGCTTTTGGGATTTRTTGAAAGTTGCACCCTTATGTAGACCTGGCTCCACCCACATCCGTTCTACACATCGAAGGGGGTTGGAGGCAAAGGAAAATAAATAAATAAGTGCTACCAAATATAACAATGTGCATTTCATAAATATTACAAAAGTGTATAAATAAGGCGTATTGAACACTTCTGTATAATCTCAATGAGGACATAGCAAGTTCATTAGTCATTGGGTACATCATATGAAAAACGTCAGAATAATCTACAAGAGACACACATTTCATGTTCCAATTCACAGCATAACATACAAAGGCATTTCATCATTAAGTCCTTTTGGAAACAATGTCTGGAGGGTGAAAATCCAAAAACATTCTCTTTTACTCAGAGTATTATTAATATCACCTCCCCTGTCTGATATCTTAACTTTCTCTATGCCACAAAATCTAAAGGTGGAAATGTCATGCTTCATGTCATTGAAATGTACAGCGACTGGATAATCCCTGTCYTTTCTCCTGATTGAACTTTTATGTTCACTAATTCTCTGTTTGAGAGAGCGGGTGGTTTTACCGACATAACAGAGCCCACATGGACATTTAATAATGTAAATAACATGGGTGGTGGAACACGTAATAATGTCATTTATTTGGAACCTTTTTCCTTTGTATTCTGTGAAAGTTCGGAAGACCTGCCACAACCGATGAGCTTCAGAGCAGTAGGATTCGATCTTAGTCCTGTATTGACGTTATGTCTGTTTGAAGCCTCGTCTGAGGTCATAGCGGGATTTCTTATAAGTGTCAGGATTAGAAGCCCGCTCCTTGAAAGCAGCAGCTCTAGCCTTTAGTTCAGTGTGATGTTGCCTGTACTCCATGGCTTCTGGTTGGGATATGTACATATGGTCACTGTGGGGATGACACTTATTAATGAAGATGGTGCCTGATGTGGTGAACTCCTCAATGTTATTGGATGAATCCTGGAACATATTCTAGTCTGTGCTAGCGAAACAGTCCAGTAGCTTAGCATCCGCTTCATCGCACCACTTGCGGGTACTTCCAGTTTGAGTTTTTGCTTGTAAGCAGGAATCAGGAGGATAGAGTTACGGTCAGATTAGCGTCCCACCTGGCCAAAATCCAGTGAAAATGCAGAGCGCCAAATCCAAAAAAATACTATAAAAATTAAACTTTCATGAAATCACACATGCAATATACCAAATTAAAGCTACACTTGTTGTGAATCCAGCCAACGTGTCAGATTTCAAAAAGGCTTTACGGCGAAAGCAAACGATGCTATTATCTGAGGATAGCACCCCAGCAAACAAACACAGACAATCATATTTCAACCCTCCAGGCGCGACATAAAACGCTGAAATAAAGATATAATTCATGCCTTACCTTTGACTAGCTTCTTCTGTTGGCACTCCAATATGTCCCATAAACATCAGAAATMGTCCTTTTGTTCGATTAATTCCGTCGATATATATCCAAAATGTCAATTTATTTGGCGCTTTTGGTTCCAACTCGCGCAACATGACTACAAAATTTCTCATAAGTTACCTGTAAGCTTTGTCCAAACATTTCAAAGTACTTTCCTAATACAACTTTAGGTATTTTTTTACGTAAATAATCGATCAAATTTAAGACGGGACATACTGTGTTCAATACCGGAGGAAAACAAAGTGGAGAGTGCTTTTCAGGTCATGCGCCTCTAACAAAGATTACACTTCCCTCTACCCTCGTTCTGAACAGTGCTACTTCTTCATTTCTCAAAGGAAAAACCTCAACCAATTTCTAAAGACTGTTGACATCCAGTGGAAGCGATAGGAACTGCAAGAAAGTCGCTTAGAAATCTGGATCCCAATGAAACCCCATTGAAAAGAGAAAAACATTCTGAAAATTCTGAATGGTTTGTCCTCGGGGTTTCGCCTGCCAAATAAGTTCTGTTATACTCACAGACTTGATTCAAACAGTTTTAGAAACTTCAGAGTGTTTTCTATCCAAATCTAATAATATGCATATCTTAGCTTCTGGGCCTGAGTAGCAGGCAGTTTACTTAAGACACGCTTTTCAACCCCAACGTCAAATACAGCCTCCTATCCCAAAGAAGTTAAGAGAGGGAAAGGGAGAGCATTGTATGCATTTCTGTGTGCTGAGTAAAGGTGATCAAACATTTTATTGCCTCTAGTTGCACAGGTGACATGCTGGTAAAAATTAGGTAAAACGATTTTCAGTTTCCCTGCATTAAAATCACAGGCCACAAGAAGCGCCACCTCTGGGTGTGCATTTTTTGTTTGCTTATGGCCCTATACTGTTCGTTGAGTGCGGTCTTAGTGCCCACAATGGTTTGTGGTGGTAAATAGACAGCTACGAAAAATGTAGATTAAAATTCTATTGGTAAATAGTATGGTCTGCAGCTTAACATGAGTTATTCTAACTCGGGCGAGCAAAAACTTGAGACTTCCTTAACAGTAGAGATCGTGCACCAGCTGTTGTTAACAAAGAAACACACCCCTCCTCCCTCATCTTACACGAGGCTGCTGTCTTTACGATACATGGAAAAGACAGCGAGATGTATATTATCCATGTCCTTGTTCAGCCACGACTCTTTGAAACATACATACATATTACATTTCTTCAGGTCCCATTGATAGGATAGTCTCGAACATAGCTTATTCAGTTTGTTCTCTAGTGACTGTACGTTCGCCAACAGAACGGAGGGTAGAGACGGTTTATTTGCATGCCAATGTAGTCTCATCGGGATGCCGGCTCATCTGCCTCTTTTGCGCCGTCGCAAGAATTAGGGCCTTGTCCAGAGAAAGTAGAATGTGCAGAAAAGAAAATACATACAAAAAGAATTCAAGTGTGTTCCTGTAGCACACAAATGCTTAAGATAATGATACAATCATGCATTGTTGTAAATCAATCAATCAAATGTATTTACAAAGCCATTTTTACATCAACCGAAGTGACAAAGTGCAGTCACAAAGTGCTATACAGAAACCCAGCCTTAAACCCCAAACAGCAAGCAATACAGATGTAGAAGCACGGTGGCTAGGAAAAACTCCCTAGAAAGGCAGGAACCTAGGAAGAAACCTAGAGAGGAACCAGTCTTTGAGGGGTGGCCAGGCCTCTTCTGATCAGGGTTCCATAGCCTTAGGCAGAACAGTTGAAACTGGAGGAGCAGAATGACCCGGTGGACTGGGAACAGCAAGGAGTCATCAAGCCAGGTAGTCCTTAGGCATGGTCCCAGGGCTCAGGTCCGCCGGGAGGGGAGGGAGAGGGAGATGGAGAGGGAGAGAGAAAGAATTAGAGGGAGCATACTTAAATTCACACAGGACACCGGATAAGACAGGAGAAATACTCCAGATTTAACAGACTGACCCTAGCCCCCCGACACATAAACTATTGCAGCATAAATACTGTAGGCTGAGACAGGAGGGGTCGGGACACACTATGGCCCCGCCCGACAATACCCCCAGACAGGGCCAACCAGGCACGATATAACTCCCACCCACTTTGCCAAAGCTGAATATAGCCCACGAAGATCTCCACCATGGCACGAACCCGAGGGGGGTGCCAAAACTAATTGCAAGATCATGTCAGTGGCTCAACCTACTCAAGTGACGCACCCATCCTAGGGACGGAATGGAAGAGCACGAGTAAGCCAGTGACTCAACCCCCGTAATAGGGTTAGAGGCAGAGAATCCCAGTGGAGAGAGGGGAACCGGCCAGGCAGAGACAGCAAGGGCGGTTTGTCGCTCCAGTGCCTTTCCGTTCCCCGTCACACCCCTGGGCCAGACTACACTCAATCATAGGACCTACTGAAAAGATGATGAGTCTTCAATAAAGACTTAAAGGTCGAGACCGAGTCTGCGTCTCTCACATGGATAGGCAGACCATTCGATAAAAATGGAGCTCTATAGGAGAAAGCCCTGCCTCCAACTGTTTGCTAAGAAATTCTAGGGACAGTTAGGAGGCCTGCGTCTGGTGACCATAGTGTACGTGTAGGTATGTACGGCAGAACCAAATCGTAAAGATAGGTAGGAGCAAGCCCATGTAATGCTTTGTATGTTAGCAGTAAAACCTTGTAATCAGCCCTTGCCTTAAAGGAAGCCAGTGTAGAGGCTAGCACTGGAGTAATATGATCACATTTTTTGGTTCTAGTCAAGATTCTAGCAGCCGTGTTTAGCACTAACTGAAGTTTATTTAGTGCTTTATCCGGGTAGCCGGGAAGTAGAGCATTGCAGTAGTCTAACCTAGAAGTGACAAAAGCATGGATGAATTTTTCTGCATAATMTCTGGTCAGAAAGTTTCTGATTTTTGCAATGTTACGTATTGAAAAAAGCTGTCCTTGAAACAGTCTTGAAACAACCCCTCCATCAGTGCTCAGACTGTCTCGCATAAGGCTGAGAGAGGCTGGACTGAGGGCTTGTAGGCCTGTTGTAAGGCAGGTCCTCACCAGACATCACCGGCAACAACGTCGCCTATGTGCACAAGCCCACCGTCGCTGGACCAGACAGGACTGGCAAAAAGTGCTCTTCACTGACGAGTCGTGGTTTTGTCTCACCAGGTATGATGGTCGGATTTGCGTTTATCGTTGAAAGAATGAGCGTTACACCGACGCCTGTACTCTGGAGCGGGATCGATTTGGAGGTGGAGAGTCCGTCATGGTCTGGGGCAGTGTGTCACAGCATCATCGTACTGAGCTTGTTGTCATTGCAGGCAATCTCAACGCTGTGCATTACAGGGAAGACATCCTCCTTCCTCATGTGGTACCCTTCCTACAGGCTCATCCTGACATGACCCTCCAGCATGACAATGCCTCCAGCCATACTGCTCGTTCTGTGCGTGATTTCCTGCAGACAGGAATGTCAGTGTTCTGCCATGGCCAGTGAAGAGCCCGGATCACAATCCCATTGAGCATGTCTGGGACCTGTTGGATCGGAGGGCTAGGACCATTCCCCCCAGAAATGTCCGGGAACTTGCAGGTGCCTTGGTGGAAGAGTGGGGTAACATCTCACAGCAAGAACTGGCAAATCTGGTGCAGTCCGTGAGGAGGAGATGCACTGCAGTACTTAATGCAGCTGGTGGCCACACCAGATACTGACTGTTACTTTTGATTTTGACCCCCCCCCCCTTTGTTCAGGGACACATTATTCAATTTCTGTTAGTCACATGTCTGTGGAACTTGTTCAGTTTATGTCTCAGTTGTTCATACAAATATTTACACATGTTAAGTTTGCTGAAAATAAATGCAGTTGACAGTGAGAGGACGTTCAATATCTAATTGGACCTATGCACTAACAAGGCTTTTTAGCATACACACGCCGACACCTGCTACTGTAATGTATTGATCTACTGTACATCAACATCAGACGTACTCACATTGGATGGGATTAGGATTCAAACCTCTCAAACAGCCTAATACATACTGTTATAGTAGGTTTACCCCATTAATGTACTTGGTAATATAAACATGTTTTTTCATGTAAGACACAAATGCAATCTCCCATCGGTAATCTGTTCAAGGGTCATAATCTCAGTATACAGTGCCTTCGGAAAGTATTCAGACCCCTTGACTTTTTTCACATTTTGTAACGTTACAGCCTTATTCAAAAATTTATGAAGAAAAAAATCCTCAGCAATCTACACACAATACCCCATAATGACAAAGCAAAAACAGGTTTTTAGAAATGTTTGCACATTTATGAAATATTTAAAACAGAAAAATCTTATTTACATACAGTGGCAGTGTCTGTGAGTTCAGTGTCTGTCAGTTCAGCAATATTCTTGGCATGTCTGGTGTGAACTGCTTTCTTGAGGTCATGCCACAGCATGTCAATCAGGTTGAGGTCAGGACTCTGACTGGTCCACTCCAGAAGGCGTATTTTCTTCTGTTGAAGCCATTCTGATTTACTTCTGTGTTTTGGGTCGTTGTCCTGTTGCATCACCCAACTTCTGTTGAGCTTAAATTGGTGGACAGATAGCCTAACATTCTCCTGCAAAACGTCTTGATAAACTTGGTAATTAATTTTTCCGTTGATGATAGCAAGCTGTCCAGGCCCTGAGGCAGCAAAGCAGCCCCAAACCATGATGCTCCCTCCACCATACTTTACAGTTGGGATGAGGTTTTGATGTTGGTGTGCTGTGCCTTTTTTTCTCCACACAGTGTTGTGTGTTCCTTCCAAACAACCCAACTGTAGTTTCAGCTGTCCACAGAATATTTTGCCAGTAGCGCTGTGGAACATCCAGGTGCACTTTTGCAAACTTCAGACGTGCAGCAATGTTTTTTTTGGACAGCAGTGGCTTCTTCCATGGTGTCCTCCCATGAACACCATTCTTGTTTAGTGTTTTACATATCATCGACTCATCAATASAGATGTTAGCACATTCCAGAGATTTCTGTAAGTCTTTAGCTGACACTAGTATATTTCTTAATCTCATTGAGCATTCTGTGCTGTGCTCTTGCAGTCATCTTTGCAGGACGGCCACTCCTAGGAAGAGTAGCAACAGTGCTGAACTTTCTCCATTTATAGACAATTTGTCTTAGTGTGAACTGATGAACATCAAGGCTTTTAGAGATACTTTTGTAACCCTTTCCAGCTTTATGCAAGTCAACAATTCTTAATCTTAGGTCTTCTGAGATCTCTTTTGTTCGAGCCATGGTTCACATCAAGCAATGCTTCTTGTGAATAGCGAACTCAAATTTTGTGAGTGTTTTTTATAGGGCAAGGCAGCTCTAACCAACATCTCCAATCTTGTCTCATTGATTAGACTCCAGGTTAGCTGACTCCTGACTCCAATTAGCGTTTGGAGATGTCATTAACCTAGGGGTTCACATACTTTTTCCAACCTACATTGTGAATGTTTAAATTCAATATAGACAACAAAAATACAATAATTTGTGTGTTATTAGTTTAAGCACACTATGTTTGTCTATTGTTGTGACTTAGATGAAGATCAGATCAAATTTGAAGACCAATTTATGCAGAAATCCAGATAATTCCAAAGGGTTCACATACTTTTTCTTGACACTAAGTATTCAAACTCTTTGCTATGAGACTCGAAATTGAGCTCAGGTGCATACTGTTTCCATTGATCATCCTTGAGATGTTTCTACAACTTGACATGATTTGGAAAGGCACACACCTGTCTATTTTAGGTCCCACAGTTGACAGTGCATGTCAGAACAAAACTCAAGTCAGGAAGGTCGAAGGAATTGTCCGTAGAGCTCCGAGACAGGATTGTGTCGAGGTACAGATCTGGGGAAGGGTACCACAACATTTCTGCAGCATTGAAGATCCCCAAGAACACAGTGGCCTCCATCATTCTTGAAAGGAAGAAGTTTGGAACCACCAATATTCTTCCTAGAGCTGGCCGCCTGACCAAACTGATCAGTCGGGAGAAGGGCCTTGGTCAGGGAGGTGACCAAGAACCCTATGGTCACTCTGACAGAGCTCTAGAGTTCCTCTGTGGAGATGGGAGAACCTTCTAGAAGGACAACCATCTTCACAGCACTCCACCAATCAGGTATTTTTGGTAGAGTGGCCAGACAGAAGCCACTCCTCAGTAAAAGACACAACAGCCCACTTGGAGTTTGCCAAAAGGCACCTAAAGACTCTCAGACTATGAGAGGCCTGAATACCAAGCATCACATCTGGAGGAAACCTGGCACCATCCCTACGGTGAAGCATGGTGGTGGCAGCATCATGCTGTGGGGATGTTTTTCTGCCGCAGGGACTAGGAGACTAGTAAGGTTTGAGGCAAAGATTAACAGAGAAAAGTACAGAGAGATCCTTGATAAAAAACCTGCTCCAGAGCTCTCAGGTTCACCTTCTAACAGGACAACAACCCTAAGCATACAGCCAAGACAACGCTGGAGTGGCTTCGGGATAAGTCTCTGAATGTCCTTGAGTGGCCCAGCCAGAGCCCGGACTTGTACCCGATCGAACATCTCTGGAGAGACCTGAAAATAGCTGTGCAGCAACGCTCCCCATCCCACCTGGCAGAGCTTGAGAGTTTCTGTAGAAAGGAATGGGAGAAACTCCCCAAATACAGGCGTGCCAAGCTTGTAGCGTCATACCCAAGAAGACTTGAGGCTGTAATCGCTGCCAAAGGTGATTTAACAAAGTACTGTGTAAATGGTCTGAATACTTATATAAATGTGATATTTTTGTTTTTCTTGCAAAATGTCTAAAAACCTGTTTTTGCTTTGTCATTATGGGGTATTGTGTGGATGATGAGGGGGGGGGGGAACAATTTAATCAATTTTAGAATAAGGCTGTAACGTAACAAAGTCTGTAAAAAGTCAAGAGGTCTGAATACTTTCCGAATGCACAGTATGCCCATTGGTTATTAAAGGGGCTATCTGCGGTTCAAACAACAACAAAGCCGCCATCCTGCCACTGCTTTGGTAAAAAGATGAGGAATTGAGGTGGAAAAATGGACCTACTCTCAAATTCATCAATAAAAATGTTAACCATATTCAGAGGCTAAATGGTGTTTGTTTACAAGTACATTGTTTACAAACAATTGAGTAGAACAAGCATATATTTTCGTTTCTGATGGGATACAACAATTGTACTAATCTCATGAGGCATTTATTGCTCAAGAATCAATGGTTGTGTGTAAATATTGAAAAATTCGATGTAGTTGAAGTTGATGTAGAAATTGCAGATTGACCCTTCAAATAATAAAATGTATAAATGTCTCAAGAGCATAGCACACCTGTCCTACTGTTCTACTGTACCAGGACTACATTCCAAACTATTTGAGTAGCATTTGAATAACACATGTTCATATCAAAGCAATGAAACATAAAACATTAAGTTTTGTCATACATTTGGAATTTCAATTTCTATAGGAAATATACATCTTAAAGCTGATATACTGTACCATAATTACACTGTATCTCTAACTTTCATTAATTTGATTCCCTAAAGCCATACTGTAATGGATAAACATAAATCACATAGGAGTCAGTCTACCAGTGTGGGAAAAGCACCGGGTTCAGTAATCACTGTTGGCAGTGAAAGTCAAGGAGAAACACCTTGTAAATGAATCCCTGAGAACAGCCACTTTCACATTGACCGACTCTCTCTCTCTCCCTTCCTCTCCCCCTCTACCCCCCTCTCCCCTCTGGCCTCCCTGCAGTTAAGGTTGCGAGAGCACCACTCCCCCTCACTCATCCCTCCCCCTTCCTCAACCCTCCTCCCCCTGGCCAGGACCCACCCAGCGAGAGCTGTCACTCCTCCAGTGTGTCAGAGTAATTTACTGTGACAACAAACAACTGGCCACACCACAGAACAGCCCATGATGCTTCACATCAAACTGAGAGAGAGGTGCTGATGGTGTGTTTGTGTGTCTGTGTGTCCTGCGTTCAGTCAGGAGGAATGGAAGAAATGGGAAGAAAAAGGAAAGGGTAGAAAGAGTAGAGGTAAAGGGGAGGGGAAGGATATTGTACCTATTTTAGTATTAATAAAAAGCTCACTTTTGATATTTTCCATTCCATTTTATTGTTCCCAGTTGCACTGCTCCGCTTGGCCGTGCTCTGTGTTATAAATTGGGGCTCCCGAGTGGCGCAGCGATCTAAGGCACTGCATCTCAGTGCTTGAGGCAACACTACAGACACCCTGGTTCAAATCCAGGCTGTATCACAACTGGATGTGATTGGGAGTCCCATAGGGCGGCGCACAATTGGCCCAGCATCGTCTGTGGTAGGCTGTCATTGTAAATTAGACATTTTTCTTAACTGACTTGCCTAGTTAAATTAAGTTTTTTTTTTTTTTTTWMMGGGTAAAGTTGGCTTAATAACCTCTCACTGGTTAATATTTTTATGGTTATGATTGAGAATCACCCTGGTCCTGTCAGATAGGTTGAGGAATGGTGACTCTTTGACCAACTCGTGGAATAGAGAATAGACAGTGGGGGAGGGTCACAGTTTAGAGTTCTACCTGCTTGTTTTTAGTAAAAGTGAGGCTCAAAGTAAAAGTGTAAAAGTGTGATATGTCTCCATATCTCCATCCCCAACAAATGGATAGGAGGGAAAAGGAAAAGAAAGGGAAGCCAAGTAAAGTTACTTAAAACCTCTTTAGGCGCATGAACCGCCAGCGGGACACCTACGACAACATCTGGTGAAATTGCAGAGCGCGAAATTCAAAAAAGAAAAATCGTAATATTAACCATTCATGAAAATACAAGTGCCATACATAATTTAAAAGCTTAACTTCTTGTTAATCCAACCGCATTGTCAGATTTCAAAAAGGCTTTATGGCGAAAGCATACCATGCGATTATCTGAGGACAGCGCCCCACACCAAAATACTTTTTCAACCAGCACAGGCGTCACAAAATCCCAAATAGCGATTAAATAAATCACTTACCTTTGAAGATCTTTCTCTGTTTGCAATCCCAAGGGTCCCAGCTACATAATGACTGTTTGTTTTGTTCGATAAATTCCTTCTTTATATCCAAAAAAGTCAGTTTAGTTGGCGCCAATGATCTCAGTAATCCACTCTCTCAGCATGCATACAAACGAATCCAAAAAGTTACCAGTAAAGTTCGTCCAAACAAGTCAAACGATTTCTAATTAATCCTCAGGTACTCTAATATCTAAATAAACGATAATATGTAAGACGGAGAATAGTATGTTCGATAGGGAAGATAAATAATGAAGAGCGCGCACCTCATTCACACACCAACAGGACTACATCTCTAATGAGAAACACCTTGGAGTTTTTCCAACTACTTGCTTATTTTCAAAAAACAAGCCTGAAACCCTTTCTAAAGACTGTTCACATCTAGTGGAAGCCATAGGAACTGCAATATGGGTCCTATCTATTTGTATATCCCATAGGCAAGCATTGAAAAGGACTGTGACTGTTTTCGCCAGCCATATCAGTTCTGTTATACTCACAGACATTATTTTAACAGTTTTAGAAACGTCAGCGTGTTTTATATCCAGTGCTACCAAGTATATGCATATCCTAGCTTCAGGCCCTGAGTAACAGGCAGTTTACTTTGGGCACGTCAGTCATCCGAAATTCCGAACAAAAACCAGTCTACAAAACAGGTTAAAGGAGAAGAATGAAATGTAAAAGAAGGGGAAAAMAGAGGGAGAAAGAGATGAAGCTAGAGGTACATGACCTCAGGTTTAACCGGAGAGAGGCGACATGAATCAAACATGGCGTGGAAACATGGCACTTTCGGGTTAACTGTTTTGTTTTCAAATTGAAGTGGCCAAATTGTTCTCTCGCGGGTTGATTTTCTAATGATACTGATCTGTTTGTCTTACGTTACCCAAAGAGCCCAAATCAATAAACCTGTAAATAGGGCTGTTGCGGTGACCGTATTACCGCCACACCGGCGGTCAAGAGTCATGAAGGCAGTCAGATTCCACGTGACCATTTAGTCACGGTAATAGGCTTTCCTAGCTACGATGCTGCTGATGGTCATTAGTAGCCTACCAAACTTGCTAACTGCCTGGTACTCAGCAATATATTGTCCTTCTAATCACTCTGACATCAATGCAAATGTGATCGGAAATCGAATCAAACACTTCATGAGAGCCCATGAGCTCATATTGCGCAACATTTCTATAGCCTATGCAATTGTCCCAGTTGATAGAGTGATGGCCTCTACTAAAAAGAGGAGGATCCCATCAGCTTTATTTCGGCTTACTATATTTATTTCTCAACTTTCCTAATATTAAAAACATCGTTTATCTTTACAACAGGAGTATAGCCTACCTGGCTGGCAAGAAAATGAACCACTGGAAAAGCATCCTCCATTCGCTGTTTAAGTGCATAGATGACATGTAATTTTTCCCGCTGCCTCTGTTTCGAGACAGATGCATGATAATGGTCCATTCTAAATCAAAACAAATTTCAAACATATATTATTTAGTAAATGTAAAGACAAGATTAAATCAAATCAATATTAGCCTATCACTTGTGAAATATATATTATCACTTGTGAATGATGCCCAGCATAAGAAACAATGCCTTTTTTGTTAGATAAAATCCTTCTTTATATCCCAAAAAGTCAGTTTAGTTGGCGCCATCGATTTTAGTAATCCACTTGTTCAACATGCAGAGAAAGGAATCCGAAAATCCGGATTCGAAAATCTCCCCCTAAACTTTGTTTCAACAAGTCAAAATAAATTTCTAAATACTCCTCAGATACCCTAAAATGTAATCAAACTATAAAAACACTACATCTTAAAGCTGGGACCCTTTGGATGACAAATTAGAGGAAGATCTTCAAAAAGTAAGTGAATATTTAATCGCTATTTGTGAATTTATGAAACCTGTGCCGGTGGAAAAATATTTGATGTTGGGCGCCGTCCTCAAACAATCACATGGCATGTTTTCGCTGAAATAGCTACTGTAAATCGAACAGTGCAGTTAGATTAACAATAATTTAAGCTTTCAACCGAGGGTCTCTATTCCAAGCTTAAAATGATAAACATTCAACATTGGAAATGTTGTCAATCCAGCATAACTTCTGCATGTTCAAAACAACTGGAAACGTGGAAATCTGACTACAGTGCGTTCAAAACAACTGGGAACTTGGAAAAAAACYAGCTCCAAGTGTAATAAACACGATAAGAGATGAGAGCTGGTTTCAAGTGCAGAGTGCAGCAGGTGTTTATTGTAAGGGACCATAGGAGGAGGCAGGTAGCTGGGTCCAGTGGCAGGCAGAATGTAGGTACAAAATTGCAACAGTATAGGCAGGGAAAAGGCAAAAGGCGTCGTGAGTGAGGCAGGCAAAAACTGTCATACACAGGAGGAGTGAAGGACAGGAAGAAACAGAGCTCCAAAATAAGTGTGTCTCAAAACAAACAGTATCTCACAGTGATGGGGTGCAAGGAATTTAACTAAATAGTTTGGGAGGATGATATCCGGGTGTGTGAACAGGTGATTAGATACCCGGTAATTGTGATCTGGAGAGTGAAATGGAAAGTGGACTGCGTTCCGGGGATCTAAGTGTTTGGGAGTGTGAGTTGGATGCAGACGTTACACCGAGTGGGAAAATACGTTTGAACAGTCATCCAACTCGGAATTGCAAATCGGGAACTCGGGCCTCTTTCTAAAGCTCCGACCTGGAGATCACTGACGTCATCATGATTTGACCTATGTTTTTTTCAGAGTTCCCAATTAATCCAGAGAATGCCAGACTTTGATGACAAAATCTGGCCACGAAGGACCGACGGGCCACCTTCCTATTCAAGTGAGCACAGCACAACAAGGTGAGTCCAAAAATGCATTGTATGCTGCTGCATAAATAATGTAATATGCAAGGGAGAATACTTGGTGTACAGGGAGAATACTGTAACAACGGCCCGTGTTCTGAATTCTGTTGCTGTGCATTTGAAAAGTGCTGAACAAATAGTTATATTGACTATGTCCATTCTAGATCGCTCATTAATGTCTTAATCAAAATTACGCATTGCCTCTTATCCGCTCGTCTTCCCCTTTTGCCATAGTTTGTACATCGCAATTGTCAGTAGAAACCACATTAGCTTGAGCTTGTCAGCCATATCGGCTATGTTTTTTTTAAAGGCAGTAAATGAGGATGAATTAACTGTTTCGCTGCCAGACAAGGCTCCGCTGATAGCCAGGTGTAGCGGTGATAAGGTGATGGGACTCTGCTGTAGAGTTTTTTTCACCTTTATAGTGCAATTAATGTATTGTTTAGTGTGGTGTTGTGTAGTGGCTTTGCTGGCATGCATATACAGTACCAGTCAAAAGTTTGGACACATTGATTAGATGGCGTATCGCTGAAGAACGCTGTGGTAGCCATGCTGGTTAATTAACTGTGTCTTGAATTCTAAATAAATCACTGACAGTGTCACCAGCAAAGCACCCCCACATCACATGCGGTGATCATCTGTCCACCTACTCTGCGTCTCACAAAGACACGGCGGTTGGAACCAAAAATCGTAAATTTAGACTCATCAGACCAATGGACAGATTTCCACCGGTCTAATGTCAATTTCTCGTGTTTCTTGGCCCAAGCTAGTTTCTTATTATTATTGGTGTCCTTTAGTAGTGGTTTCTTTGCAGCAATTTGACCATGAAGGCCTGATTCATGCAGTCTCCTCTGAACAGTTGATGTTGAGATGTGTCAGTTACTTGAACTCTGTGAAGCATTTATTTGGAGTGCAATCTCAGGCTGGCAACTTTAATGAACTTATCCTCTGCAGCAGAGGTAACTCTGGGTGTTCCTTTCCTGTGGCAGTCTTCATGAGAGCCAGTTTCATCATAACGCTTGATGGTTTTTGCGACTGCACTTAAAGAAACTTTCAAAGTTCTTGAAATGTTCCGCATCGACTGATCTTCATGTCTTAAAGTAAGGATGGACTGTCCTTTCTCTTTGCTTATTTGAGCTGTTCTTGCCATAATATGGACTTGTTTTTTTTTTACCACATAGGGCTATCTTCTGTATACCACCCCTACTTTGTCACAACACAACTGATTGGCTCAAAGGCATAAAGTAAAGAAATTCCACAAATTCATTTTTAACAATGCACACCTGTTAATTGAAATGTATTCCAGGTGACTACCTCATGAAGTTGGTTAAGAGAATGCCAAGAGTGTGTGAAGTTGTCATCAAGGCAAAGGGTGGCCACTTTGAAGAATCTCAAATATAAACTATATTTTGATTTGTTGAACACTTTTTTGGTTACTACATTATTCTATATGTGTGGTTTCACATTTTTTATGTCTTCACTATTATTCTACAATGTAGAAAATAGAAAAAAATTAAGAAAAACCCTTGAATGAGTAGGTGTGTCTAAATTTTGGACAGGTATTGTATACTGTATATATATATTTTTTGTTTGCCCCACCAAGATTCACATGCTAAAATCGCCACTGAGAGCCTAACTGGCATGCATAAGCAGCGCGTGAGTTTCAAGTTTTGGTAAGATCATTTTTACCATAAAAATGCACCTTTCTAATAATAGTATTACATGCATAATCGTATTTGCGGTCACTTTTGATAATGGTGTTTTTCCGCAAATGGAACATTCGCACTTATAGCCTACTGCCATGTGCACATTGCTGCGCTTATAATGTGAAGAAATAGCCTGTTGCGTTAGCCACATTGCGTAAAAAAGTTTTTTTTTATGCTCGTGGTTGTATTAATTTGGGATCTATCGCATCCCACAACTATCCAAAACTATGTTTGGAATATAAATGTCTCGCACAGAATGGAATAAGTTGACTTTTGTACTATAGGGGATAGTATATTGACATAGGCTAATGCTTGTAGTCTAAATCAATTGTAGTCTTCATACAATAAAATAATATAAAATAACTCCATGGAATTCTAAGCAAATCTTGTCTGCTAAATGAACTGTAGCCCAAAGAAATTTGTCAGCCAAATCAGGACCTAACATAGCCTACAAGCCACTGATGCAGACCTTTGGAACATCTACATTTTAAAAAGTCTAATAAATCCATGTAATATAGCCTACACCTTCACAATAAATCCATTATTTATTTTAGACAGGTGTAAAGAAGTTCTATTTAAGAAGAACAGAATAGCATATTATATGTGTGGAAGCTAGGAGATGCTAAATGTGTTTACGTTAATTAACAGTGAATTACCATGAGACCGACAGTTATTTGCTTGACAATCACCGGCTGATGAAATTCTATGACTGCCACAGCCCTGTAAACAATAACCAGATTGAAGTGTGGATTCACTCACGCGTGGCATGAGCGGCCAGGCAGGGAATGTTTTTATCTACCATAACATCCCTTGAACAAAAACACTGTTAGGACAAACTTTTGACCAGTTTTCTGACCAGAAATCTCTCAGGAATTACCAAACATTGACCAAACGTGGGGGTGGGGATCACAGGGCACAAAGTCATCCTCTGATTGTGCTTGTTGTCACTGTGGTCTCCGGTGGTGAAATAGAATGTGTATAATGTGCACTGTGTGTTTTCACTGTCAACAGAAATCCTATAGATTACAACTGAAGTCCTCTGGAGTTAAAGAAAATAAGGATATTCCAGGACTGATTGATGCTACTGCATATATGTGCCAGGGTCAATAGAATGAACGCACATTCCATTTTCACTACAATCTTTTGCAATGTGTTCATTGTGTCTGTCCCCATTGGTTACCGATATGTACTTAATGACTTTAATATCCCCATTTCAAATGTTGTTTTATGGCTGTAAAGTTGTTTATTAATAGGATGTGTAAGTTGTTGGCTTATTGGACGGGTTTTGCATGTTACGTGTGAGTGAGTGCGTGCGTGCGTGCGTGCGTGCGTGCGTGCGTGTGTGTGTGTGTGTGTGTGTGTGAGAGAGAGAGTAGCTTCCATCTGGGTATCAGGCAGGCTGGCTGATGGGTAAGGTAACCCTGTGGTGTGGAGGTCTGTCAGGGGGTGTAGGGCCATGTGTCCACCGGGGGGGGGGGGTGTCCTGGTGGGCTCTGTAGTCTGTGATCATGAAGACTGTTACCCTCAACCTCCCATCCCAGACACTTGCATTTAAACATACAGACATACATAAGTAGATACAAACACACACACTCACGCACCAGTATCTTCTCAACCGCAAAGTTCAAAAGAACCTGAACTGCACCACACTCTAACTTTACATCAGACACAACATGATCAATCCCCCTTTATTACTGTGGAGAGTACTAGAAGTCTCCACGCTGTACTTTTGGAAGTGAAACGATCAATGGGAAACTTTCATAAGGCTGATATAGTTGAGGCATTGAGCCCCCACAGTGGAGCTGTCATAATACCCATAAAACCTAGCGGTCAAACAGGGAAATGGTTCCAATCGTTTTTCCACCATTCAGTTTTCCCATAGGGGATTTTAGAAACCTTTAAAGTAAGGGCTGTGTTTTGTGTAGGCTTACCCTGGCGTGACATTTTGATAACCATGTAAATCTCTCTCGGCCAAGGTGACTTTTATCAATATATTCGACTCTATTTACTCTCAGATTTGAAAATGCTAATCAGTATCAAAATAGACATCATGCAAAACTACAAATCCATGCAAGCTCCTGCACGTCATCTCTAGCTGACACCTTTGCTAACAGGTATTGTGTCAATAAAAAACTTGCACAAGACAGTTCACAGAATTATCAATTTCAAGAAATGTAACCAATTTATTAATTCCTACATTTAGCTCACACTAGATAGTTAATCCAAAGATTCTTACCTTTGCCTCGATTCACCAGTCTCGTCCAGATCATCATGGCATTTGTAGTTATTTTTGATAGCCACATTAGCAGCTAATTAGCATTTCATTTTTGGGGGTAAATACAGGGGAATATATTGATAAAACTCACCTTGTCCTAGAAGGATTTACACTGTTATCAAAACGTCGCACCAAGGTAAGCCTAATTTATTTTAAGTGTTTCTAAAACCCCTATGGGGAAAAATGAATGGTGGAAAAATGTTTGGAACCATTTCCCTGTTTGACTGCTAGGTGTTATGGGTATTATGACTCTGTGGTACTCTATTAATGATGTTACTTGCTTACTTTCTTGAACTCTGTTTCTGATAACTTTGTTATTGATGAGAATCATGATATAAAGTCCATATAAATTCCAATCCCACCATGCAAGTGAAGTAAAGTAAGTAAGTGAGACAATTTAACATTTTATAGAAATCAAAAGGGAAGACTTATTTAAGAATATCGGTCCAGCTTTAAATGACATTCAGCTTATAAAGGCTTAATAAAGGCTTCGAAGCCTTCATAATGCCTTCATAGGCACTACATAAATGTGTTACAAAGTATCTATAACCGTATGTCATGCTTTATAAAGGGTTCATAAAACTGTATGACATAATCACCAATGTCAAATGTGCCATAACCCACTATGTCGAATATGATATAAACATGTGCTTTATAAAGGATGACATGTTGGGTCGAATGATTGGTATACGCTCTAAAGTGAAGTCATGTTAGTCACATTACACCTAATTGTCACATCCTGATCTGTTTCACCTGTCCTTGTGATTGTCTCCACCCCCTCCAGGTGTCGCTGATTTTCCCCAGTGTATTTATCCCTGTGTTTCCTGTCTCTCTGTGCCAGTTCGTCTTGTATGTTTCCAAGTCAACCAGCGTTTTCCCCGTTCTCCTGCTTTTTGCATTTCTCCTTTTTCTAATCGTCCCGGTTTTGACCTTTTGCCTGGTTCTGGACTTTGTACCCGCCTGCCGTACCATTCTGCCTGCCTTGACCACGAGCCTGTCTGCCACTCTGTACCTCCTGGACTCTGATCTGGTTTTGACCTTTTGCCTGTCCACGACCATTCTCTTGCCTACTCCTTTTGGTTTATTAAACATTGTAAGACTCCAACCATCTGCCTCCTGTGTCTGCATCTGGGTCTCGCCTTGTGTCATGATACTAATCTCATTCCCAGACACTTCCGCACAAATGTGCGGTAGGTCTGGTTGACCAACACATCAAATGTGGCTTTCATTAGTTAGGTTTAGGTTTAAAATCATATTTCATGATAAATCATGGAAATCAGAAGGGTTTAGCCATAATTGTAAAAATGTTACTGTGTTAACTAGTGACAATGACAAATACAGTACCCTACTCAGTATGGTCACCCCTATAGAATTCTATGGTCACTCCCACTAAGGCCAACTTTGTGCTTATATGTGCTATGTGTGCAATAGCCTAGGGACAACGTTACACCAAGAAACACTTACCTTGATGAAAGCCCCAAACCTAAAGAACTTGAAGGTGGCTTTCTTCTGGAACAAAGTTAACGAGCCATAACGTCTGGTATTGGGCCCATCAGGTCTTTGACACATTCACCCACTCCCCTGCTGAAAGATCAGCCATAAAATGTTGGCACGATTGTAACAGGTTGTAATCAAGCCCTGGTCTCCAGCATGGGAACAGAATAGGAATACTTGGTGCGGTAGTGTCAGGTTGGACTTTTCCAAATCATCTTGGCTCTGACACACACACAAGCTTTGCAGGTCCATCAAAGCATTAAATACCTCTCACACCCAACAGTAACCTGTGGATCACGAGAGAACTTTCATAAAATCAGCAGAATGTTAATAACCTATTTATTGTTCTGTAATACTTAGTCTGAAGTGAGACACCTTCAGTCAGTCATAACACATCCAGAAAGATTCTATATCATATGACGCTGTACTTACTTTAAAGTTAGACCCAGTTGGTCATTTATAACACATACATGAATGCCTTATATCATATGATGCTGAACTTACTATAAAGTCAGACACCTTTGGTCATTCATAACACATACATAAATGCCTTATATCATATGACGCTGTGCTTACTATAAAGTCAATTACCTTTGGTCATTTATAACACATACATAAAGGCTTAATGATGTAAACACAAATGTATTAACACTTAGGGAATTATCAATAACAGCTAAAACAAATAAACATGAAAGATATAAACCATATATTTCCTTTTATTTATAAAGTTTTAAAACAATACAAATACATTAAGTTTCAAAGTCCAGCAATTAAATTAAATTGAACATTACACAGGACTGTGAATAGTGTAGCTCGTGCCTGAGCTGGCAGACGAATGGTTCTTGCCTCTCTGCCTGCATTGAGGTCACTGCATGTTGGTTCCAACCTAAAAAGTAACAACAAAGAAAGTTAGCAGGTCTGTTAGGAAATGCCTTTGTCACACCATCTGAAAAAAGGCATTTCTGTGCTGCACCAGAAACACTAACTGGGGAGATGGGCGTTTCTGGTTTCCACTGGTCCAGAGTCCAATGGCGGCGAGATTTACACCACTCCAGCCGACGCTTGGCACTGCACATCATGATCTTAGGCTTGTGTGCGGCTGCTCAGCCATGGAAACCCATTTCATGAAGCTCCCGACGAACAGTTCTTGTGCTGATGTTGCTTACAGAGGCAGTTTGGAACTCGGTAGTGAGTGTTGCAACCGAGGACAGACGATTTTTATGCGCCAAGCGCTTCATCACTCGGTGGTCCCGTTTTGTGAATTGTGTGTCCTACCACTTCGTGGATGCCATTGATGCTCCGAGATGGTTCCACTTCAAAATAACAGCACTTACAGTCAACCGGGGCAGCTCTAGCAGGGCAGAAATTTGACAAACTGACTTGTTGGAAAGGTGACATCCTATGACGGTGCCACGTTGAAAGTCAATGAGCTCTTCAATAAGGCCATTATACTGCCAAAGTTTGTCTATGGAGATTGTATGGCTGTGTGCTCGATTTTATACACCTGTTAGCAATGGGTGTGGCTGAAATAGCCAAATCCACTCATTTGAAGGGGTGTCCACATACTTGTATATATAGTGTATGTCATCGACACTTAACTAGCTACTACAAACTAATTTAAATGACAATAAATCAAGGTTAACTTACTTGTTTTTCGCTGTCTGGTGGCACCATAATTGGGCATTTGATTTGCAAACTCATCATATGATCAGCGTCTCATCAGCAACACTAAAGAAGTACTTCCGGGTTACAGAATTTCTAACATTTTCAAAATAAAATCCCCACGTAATAGTATAAAAGTGTCAATAACCTGTATTTATTCATGAAATATGATAAATTATTGCCTAAACATTAGCGATGATTCATATTTATTCATATTTAAGTGACATTTGCATTAAATGTGGGTTTTAAAACATGTTCCAAGGTCATATAAATGCCCCCAATGTGAATCACTGTATATGGAATATATATTGGCTGATAGAGCAAAAACTATTCTGGGTGCCACAGTAAAAGTAGGGAGTACTCAGTAGGGTCTGTAGAATGTATGTATGCTGTCATTTCATGGGGCGCTGAATAATACGGAGTGTTGCTGGTCTTTTACTCCACCCAGTCCATTGGCGGCCACAATTCAAATCACTGTACATGGAATACATAATCATCACATTTGCGATTACTGCGCTACAGAAAGCCCTCTAACCAAACAATAGTGCAGGGCATGTGCGCTGAATTAACCCTTTGATGCATATGATCACATATTTGTGGTCACTGTTAGGTGTCCCTGCAGCTAACCATCGCAAATATGTGATTGGAACATAAGCAACAAACGCATTGATGCAACAKACGCATTGTTGTGTGAAAACCATCTAAACAATGTGTTGTACTGACGGGAAGTGAAGGTCTTCAATCAATCAATCAATCAAGTGTATTCATGTAGCCATTTTTACTTCAGCAGATGTCAAAGTGCTATACAGAAACCCAGCCTTAAACCCCAAACAGCAAGCAATGCAGATGTAGAAGCATGGATGTAGATGTAGAAAAACTCCCTAGGAAGGCAGGAACCTATTGAGGAACCAAGCTCTGAGGTGTGGCTAGTCCTCTTCTGGCTGTGCCAGTTGGAGATAGTACATTGTACAATCTAACAATCTACATTGTTAGATTGTTCTTCAAGATGTTCATAGATGACCAGCAGGGTCAATCAGAGGTCGAGACAGCAGGTGCAGTAGAGAGAGAGAGAGAGTCAAAACAGCAGGTAGCACGTCCGTTGAACAGGTCAGGGTTCCATAGGCAGAACAGTTGAAACTGGAGCAGCAGCACGACAAGGTGGACTGGGGATAGCCAGGAATCATCAGGCCAGGTAAACGAGAGGCATGGTCCTAGGGCTCAGATCCTCCGGGAGGGGAGGGAGAGAGGGAGAGAGAGAATTAGAGAGCGCATACAGTGCATTCGGAAAGTATTCAGACTCTTTCACCTTTTCCACATTTTGTTACGTTACAGTCTTATTCTAAAATGGATTAAATAATAAAACTTCCTCATCAATCTACACACAATACCCCATAATGACAAAGCAAAAAAGGTTTTTAGACATTTTGCAAATGTATTAAAAATCAAAAACAGATACCTTATTAACATAAGTATTAAGACCCTTTGTCACGTTCCTGACCTGTTTTCTGTTAGTTTTGTATGTGTTAGTTGGTCAGGACGTGAGTTTGGGTGGGCAGTCTATGTTTTCTGTTTCTATGTTGGTGAATGGGTACCTAATATGGTTCTCAATTAGAGGCAGGTGGTTTTCATCTCCTCTGATTGAGAATCATATTAAGGTAGGTAGTTTCACAGTGTTTGTTTGTGGGTGGTTGTCTCCTGTGTCTGTGTCTATGTTTGCACCATACGGGACTGTTTCGTTCGTTCGTCGTTTTGTTTGTAGTAAGTACTTGTTCGTTCGTTCTTCGTGTTTCATGTAAGTTCGTGGTCCAAGTCTGTCTACATTCGGTTTGTTATTTTGTTTAGTTGTCAAGTATAGGTCGTTTTGTCTTGTTCAATAAATTCATTTATGTCATCATACCTCGCTGCGTATTGGTCCACCGATCCTTCTCTCCTCTCCTCGTCTGAGGAGGAGGAGGATCTAGAACGCCGTTACACCCTTGGRTATGAGACTCGAAATTAAGCTCAGGTGCATCCTGTTTCCATTGATTATCCTTGAGATGTTTCTGCAACTTGGAGTCCACCTGTGCTAAATTAAATTAATTGGACATTATTTGAAAAGGCACACACCTGTCTATATAAGGTACCACAGTTGACAGTGCATGTCAGAGCAAAAACCAAACCGTGAGGTCGAAAGAATTGTCCTCAGAGCTCAGAAACAGCATTGTGTCGAAACACAGATCTGGGGAAGGGTACCAAAAATTGTCTGCAGCATTGAAGGTCCCCAAGAACACAGTGGCCTCCATCATTCTTAAATGGAAGAAGTTTGGAACCACCAAGACCTTTCCGAGAGCTGGCCACCCAGCCAAACTGAGCAATTGGGGGAGAAAGGCTTTGGTCAGGAACCAAGAACCAATAACACTAGGGTCACTCTGACAGAGCTCTAGAGTTCCTCTCTGAAGATGGCAGAACCTTCCAGAAGGACAACCATCTCTGCAGCACTCCACCAATCAGGTCTTTGTGGTAGAGTGGCCAGACAGAAGCCACTCCTCAGTAAATGGCACATGACAGCCCGCTTGAAGTTTGCAAAAGGCACCTAAAGGACATGAGAAAAAAGATTCTCTAGTCTGATGAAACCAAGATTGAACTCTTTGGCCTGAATGCCAAGCGTCACGTCTGGAGGAAACCTGTCACCATCCCTACTGTGAAGCATGGTGGTGGCAGCATCATGTTGTGGATATGTTTTTCAGCGGCAGTTACTGGGAGACTAGTCAGGATCGAGATGAACGGAGCAAAGTACAGAGATCCTTGATGAAAATCTGCTCCAGAGCGCTTAGGACCTCAGACTGGGGCAAAGGTTCACCTTCCAAGAGGACAACGACCCTAAGCACACAGTCAAGAAAACGCAGTAATGGCTTCGGGACAAGTCTCTGAATGTCTTTGAGTGGACCAGCCAGAGCCCAGACTTGAACCAGATAGAACATTTCTGGATGAGACCTGAAAATAGCTGTGCAGCAACACTCCCCATCCAACCTGACAGAGATTGAGAGGATCTGCAGAGAAGAATGGGAGAAACTCCCCAAATACAGGTGTGCAAAGCTTGTGGGTGCCAAAGGTGCTTCAACAAAGTACTGAGTAAAGGGTCTGAATACTTATGTAAATGTGATATTTCAGTGTTTTTTTATATATATTTGGTAAAAATTCTAAAAACCTGTTTTTGTTTTGCCATAATGGGGTATTGTGTGCAGATTGATGAGGGGGGGAAAGCAATTGAATCCATTTTATAATAAGGCTGTAACGTAACAAAATGTGGAAAAAGTGAAGAGGTCTGAATACTTTTCGAATGGACTGTACTTAAATTCACGAAGGACACCAGATAAGACAGGAGAATTACACCAGATATAACAGACTGACCCTAGCCCCCGGAAAATAGACTATTGCAGCATAGATACTGGAGTGGAGGCTGAGACGGGGGGGGACACTGGACACTGTGGCCCGGTCCGACAATACCACCGGACAGGGCCAACCAGGCAGGATATAACCCCACCCACTTTGCCAAGGCACAGCCCCCACACCACTAGAGGGATATCAACAGACGACCAACTCCCTGCCCTGAGACAAGGCTGAGTATAGCCCACGAAGACCTCCATCGCATGAGCCTGAGGGGATGCAAAACCGTACAAAAAATATAATTTCTAACAGACACATCTCAACATCAACTGTTCAGAGGAGACCTCGTGAATCAGTCCTTCATGGTCGAATTGCTGCAAAGAAACCACTACTAAAGGACATCAATAAGAAGAAGAGATGTGCTTGGGGCAAGAAACACGAGCAATTGACATTAGACCGGTGGAAATCTGTCCTTTGGTCTGATGAGTCCAAATTTTAGATTTTTGGTTCCAACCGCCATATCTTTGTGAGACGCAGAGTAGGTGAATGGATTATTTCTGCATGTGTGGTTCCCGCCATGATGCATGGAGGAGGAGGTGTGATAGCGTGAGGGTGCTTTGTTGGGGACACTGTCAGTGATTTATTTAGAATTCAAGGCACACTTAGCTAGCATGGCTACCACAGCATTCTGCAGCGATACGCCATCCCATTGGTTTGCGCTTAGTGGGACTATCATTTGTTTTTCAACATTACAATGACGCAACACACCTCCAGGCTGTGTAAGGGCTATTTGACCAAGACGGAGAGTGATGGAGTGCTGCATCAGATGACCTGGCCTCCACAATCACTCGACCTCAACCCAATTCAGATGGTTTCGGATGAGTTGGACCGCAGAGTGAATGGAAAACAGCCAACAAGTGTTCAGCATACTCTTTCAAGACTGTTGGAAAAGCATTCCAGGTGAAGCTGGTTGAGAGAATGCAAAGAGTGTGCAAAACTGTCACCAAGGCAAAGGGTGGCTACTTTGAAGAATATAAAGTATAAAATATATTTAGATTTGTTTAACACTTTTTGGTTACTACATGGTTCCATATGTGTTATTTCATAGTTTTGATGTCTTCGCTGTATTTTACCATGTAGAAAATAGTTAAAATATAGAAAAAGCCTTGAGTGAGTAGGTGTGTCCAAACTTTTGACTGGTACTGTAAATGCAAACTTCATCATCCAAACATCACACGGAACACTTCCACAGCCAAACTCATTCAATAAACCAGTCTAAATAACAGGTTTCACTGACAAAAAAAACAAACATAAGTTAGCGACCTAACAGCTAGACTTGTTTTACAATGAACCACTGGTGCTTCTACACCTGCATTGCTTGCTGTTTGGGGTTTTAGGCTGGGTTTCTGTACAGCACTTTGAGATATCAGCTGATGTAAGAAAGGCTCTATAAATAGATTTGATTTGATCTCTGGCGAACACAAGGGAGAACTTTAATATTGTTTTGAAAAGAGATGCGTTTCAGCTAAGCTAACAGCAGCTAAATTATTTATTATGGCAGCCTAATCCCAGAATGCCTTTCACTATAAAACACAAATAAACAAAGTCAAAGTCAAAGATGGCTGCGCCCATTGCCCTTGACAAGTCGTTTACAGTTTTTGACAAATCAACAAAGCAAATAAATGTTGATCACCTCTCAGATCATCACGCCAAATACAAGCCAACTGCCAAGCCTCACTGTTGAGTGAAAGCTAAACAGAGTTGCCAGATATGGTTGAAACCATCTTGGATGAGTTTGTGCTGGGGTTAATTTAATTTGTGGGGGGTTTTCAAGTCCATGGGGGGTAGAAATGAGGGAAGTTATTGTTACGGGATATGATGCAGGAAGTATTACTATGATGGGGGATTTATCAATAAATGAGGGGCAAACACAGGAGAAGTTTATAAGCTAAATAAAAATAAAGCCCATTCAAGCTGGCAAACCTGAGGTACCATAGTTACAATCTGATGCCGTGTTCAAACAACTGGTAATTTCAGAACTGGGAACTCAGAAATCTCAGACCTCCGATTTCAGTGCGTTCAAGACAACTGAAAACTCTGGGGGGAAAAAGAGCTCCAACTGGGAAAAATCATTTTGAACGGTCATCCAACTCAAAATTCCAACTCAGGAACTCGGGCCTCTTTCTAGAGCTTTGACTTTCCGACCTGAAGATCGCAGATGTCATGATCTGACCTCATATTTGTCAGAGTTCACTGTTGTCTTGAAAGCACCATAAGTCAGTCGAGTGAACCATCCCTTCACTTTGTTTTGTTATAACATCTTTGGTCTGACAGACGCTTACATGACAACCAGAATGCATTGTATGACGTCAACGAACATGGCGCCACACATAGTTGGCAAATAGCTTAGCATTAGCTCATCATAGTCAGTACAACCCCCAAAAAAGTATTTTACACACATCATATGTGTCCATTACAATCTCTTCAAGAATCAGAAGGCATGATTTGTTACCAGTACTTGAAAACGTGAATAAAACCGTAAATACATTATACTCCATACATAGACTCCATATGGTATGCTACAGTAGAAACAATACCATATACAGAAAATAAGGAACTTACATTGATAGGAACGCACACGTCCAAAGTTATTATTTGTAAGGAAAACAACAATGAAGGAAAAGCGGGCGCCAGCCAGAAAATGTGTCAGGGGTAAAAAGTTAGTGCAAGGACTGTTCTGACGGATATGCACAAATGTCTGCATACTTGATCTGGGGAAATACTGGGGAATTGCTTGGGCTCTTGTCGAAGAGAGACGTTTGTCCGGGATGTAAAGCCTCAAACATGTCTGCAACAGTGAAATGGGCTACTTCTATGTGAATTCATGAGGAGGCGGAACACATCTTAGTTCAAACTGTTATCAGAAAATAAAACTTGTTAGAAAATKATTTGAATTTGACAAGTTGAAATTATGTAATTTGTAGGCAGTGTGCCTTGATTTGAGGGCAGCGTGTGTTTACTGTCCTGTTGCGTAACAATCACATTTTGTAACAGTGAGAGCATTCTGACATCATGCGTATAAAAAAACTCACGCTGGGACGACCGTTACGAGAGATTTTGAACTCACATGTGAAAAAGTAAAAATTCAAAATCAAATAGCAAAATGATCCTTGGTATGACCTTCTTAAAACAATTCCATAAAGCTTAGTAGAACCSCCCCKCCCCCCCCCCTAGCTTAGACAGGGCTTAGACTGTTTGGTGTCAAAATTAAGGGGTTAAAAAAAAAAATGTTTCCTGATCTTTCTTAAATCTCTCAGATATAGGAAACTTCAGAACAAACTTCCTTTTGATTTTTTGGGGGGGGAACTATCTGTTGTTCCCTGTAGTGAATCTGTAATTCAAGGCATTTGTATGGGCAAATAGCAGTAAGGCCGCCCCCCAGCTTAGACAGGGCTTAAAGGACAGTAGAGAGAGCAGGATGAGGAACGAGTGGCAGTCAGGGGGGAAAATGACTCAGCCTACACTCAGCATGGGCTTGTGATATGAGATCAAGAGAGATCTTTCCATATCTGCTTTATCAGTAGCGAGTGTGTGTATTTGTGTGTATGTTTGTGTGTTTGCTTTAGCGAGTACCACTTCCTCCCGATTCAGCACATACCTGCCGCCAACTCGGGACCTCTGCCTTGCTAGCACACGTGACCGCCCTCCTGAAGCGTCTTAACAGACGGCGCCACGCTAAAAGCTAGCTATTCGCTGGTGAAAGTGGAGACACTAGGATGAGGAGTAAGTTTCACACATCCCCATGTGCTACACGTGTGTGTGTGTGTGTGTGCGTGTTAAAGAATATACTATATGGGGAATGTAATCTCCCTCTCTCTTTCTCTCATCCAGCTCTCCCTTCTCTTGGATTGAGCCTGTTCAGGTCGTAAAAGGGGCCCAGAAAGAGGAGGACGTCGAACCCAGACACCAAGACGGACCCCTGGCCTCCCCCTCCACCGGCTAGACTCCAGACTGCAGAAACCCCTGCCTGGACCAGCACAAACCAGACACAGACAATACAAGAGCAGCTCACTTTCACAGCTTTGATTTACAGAGTTATATAAAGGCCAGAGGCCACCTTCATATAAGACTGCCCAATCTCATAACCTCACTGCCCAACCCTTTAACCATGTAAAAATGTCAATGTGATGTAATGCAACCTCAGTCACTCGCTCAATACAGTCCACTCTATGGGGAACAAAGCTTATATCTCTATAGAGTGAGTCGTGTCTCACTCAGTCCTTCAGAGAATCTTGGTTACCATGAATCTACCCTACCCTCATAAGAACGATTCACTCTTACTGACCATAGAGATATACACTGAGTATACAAAACATTACGAATACCTTCCTAGTATTCTAGGGTAGTGTAATAGTTGTGTAACAGTGTGTAACGCCAATTTAAGTAAGTTGTGGGCTATTCTGGATCAGACCAGGCTTACTTTAAGACAGAGTAAGGTTTGTTTGAAGCCTGTTGTGGGATAAAAAGGGAGTTTTGTAAACTGTGGATTAGGGTCATTTTGTAGAGGGATATACCCCCCAGAATGAGATTGGAATTTGGTTTTGGACTGGTTCTGTGGGCCTGTTTTTCACAGGCATACCTGCACATGCTAATATGTCTGCATACCAAATGAGCACCCTATATTCCCTACATAGTGCACTACTTTGACATAATACAAGTAAAACCCTCTCTGTGATTCTCTATCCCTCTCTCCCTACATCCCTCTTTCCTTCTCACGCACATTCCTCTTGCTAACTCCCTCCCTCTCTCTCCCCATCACCATCTATTCTGTCTGTCTCTGGGTGCCTCAGCTGAGTAGCTCAGTTGCTGCAATGCTACATGATCTGGTTTTCAATGCTAGAACAGAGCTGCTAGTTAGAGGGGGAAGGAAAAAACACTGTGCTGTGTTATGGGAACTCAGGCTAGACAGACAGTTATCTACAAGCCCAGGATCCACCATAGAGAGAGAGTACATTTTCTTCCCTATAATGCCTCCCCCCAAGTAGACTTTCTTCAACACACCACCATCTCCCTCCTCAAACTCATTCTTGATCTTCTCCCCATTTCTGGGCCACAGAGCCACCCTGTACCCCCGCACCCCCCTTCCCATCCCGCCCTCTGCATCCCAAAGCCCCCCTGTATCCTCCACCCTTCCTTCCCCTTTCCTCATTCTGCAACCCAAAGCCATGCTGTACCCCCTTTCCTTCCACCCCCCTTCTGCACCCCAAAGTCACCCTGCACTCCCATCCCATCCCCCTCTTCTGCACCCCTTTGCCCCCCTCCTCCTCAGTGCCATGTTCTCTCCGTTCATCTGCCAGTATCCTTCCTGTCTGTGGGGCCAATGGGGTCAGCAGTTTGATAAACACATAAAGCAGCCTTGGTACACCATGAAGGCCCCTGATGGCCCCTGGTGGCCCATGACACTAGTTCCCACAGCCCGCCTGTCTGTCACAACTGACTGACAACAGTCACCCTAACCCCTCTTCACACCCCTCCCACCCCTTTATCCCCATCCCTGCCCCCCACCCTGGACAGTTGGCAATCCGTTAAAGAAGGGATGGGCGTCTCCTTCTCTCCCTCTCTCCCTCACTCTCGATCTTCTCCCCCTTTCTGGCCCCCAGAGCCACCCTGAAGAGCCAAAAAGAAATCAGATAATTCTGGATCCTATTTTAACATCAAAATATCAATCATGTATTTCCTGGATATGTTAGATGAAATAGCTTACTTTTTGAATCATAGGCTCCCATCTCAGTTGTCTTACTTGGTACTGGATTTCTTTTTTGTCTAAAGTTCAGCATTAATGTAAAGTAGGCCTAACTGTCCATACAAAATATATATATATATTGTTGAATTTGTTGTTATTGAGCAAAGTAGTTACATTTATCACAATATCACTTTTTTTCCATAACGCCCAGCTCTAGCACCTCCCCCAAAAATGACTTATGGTAATTGTTCGCTGATTTATCATTGTCACAAAAAATGGGTACATTTATTACGATATGGATATCGTATCGCCCATCTCTACCCTGATGCCACCCTTCCCCTTGCAAAATGACACAGATGCTCGTGTGAAGCCCGAGCCTTATACTACGAATCAGGTTTGAGGAGTTAGCGAAGTAACTTTGGTTAACTCTGAATTCAACTCGGGATAACAGGTACCACAAAAGTGGTTAAACTTTTAGCCAGGTACATTTCTATGGCAACCAATCCTTCAGAACTAATCTGCTCCAGGGCAGACTAACTCAGGGCTAACTCCATTTATCCTGAAGGAAGTGTCTGAGCTGCGAGTTGAGGACCAATAAAATAAGATTCAAGTCAAATGGTTTATTTGTCACATGCGCCGAATACAAGCCCTTAACCAACAATGCAGCTTTAAGAAAATAAAGTTAAGAAAATATTTACTAAATAAACTAAAGTAAAAAATATCTATGTAAATAGTCCGGGTGGCCATTTGATTAATTGTTCAGCAGTCTTATGGCTTGGGGGTAGAAGCTGTTAAGGAGCCTTTTGGACCTAGACTTGGCGCTCCGGTACCGCTTGCCGCATGGTAGCAGAGAGAACAGTCTATGACTTGGGAGACTGTAGCCTTTGACCATTTGTTGGGCCTTCCTCTGACACCGCCTAATATATAGGTCCTGGATGGCAGGAAGATTGGCCCCAGTTATGTACTGGGCTGTACGCACTACCCTCTGTAGCGCCTCACGGTCGTATGCTGAGCAGTGAGCAGTTACCATACCAGGAGGTGATGAAACCTGTCAGGATGCTCTCGATTGTGCAGCTGTAGAACTTTTTTGAGGATCTGGGGACCCATGCCAAATCTTTTCATGCCAATTCCCTCCCTCTCGCAAATATTGTCATCATCCTCTTCATTTGAGGAAGATGACTGATTCAATATTTTATTAATCAAATGTTTTTTGTGTTAAAAATACCTATCACATTACACATTTACTGTAGTAATGACGGAATGCATTTGAAATGTCATGCACAGTAAAATTTTTGTATGACTTAATATATTATTGATATGAGTGGGGAAAAAGGGTGCTTGTGTACACCATAGCACACCAAAGACAGCATTGATGATAAGTAATAAAATAAAGTTGCCACTTCTCAAAGCCTATTTCACACCATAGTCTGCTGAATTTGCAAGATAACTTTTCTTTAATTTTTGATTTCGGCACAAATTAAAATGTGGCACTAACACGACCATGGATTGATGTTTCAGCATTGTCTCAATGAAGAGTTCGGCATTCGACTAGCCTCGTGCAACATGCATGTGCAGTTACAAGCCTGCTAGAGTTAGCGACATGCACGCGCAGTTACAAGTCTGAGTTAGCGGCAGGCGGACGAGCAATATCCACTGTCATAGTACGGATGAAGCCTGCGCTGGAATGTGAAGTTAACTGAAGCTGGCTAGCTTTAGAAAACCCTGAGTAAATCTAGCTTCCTTTGTAATATATCCCTCTGGCAAGGTCCATCCAGTGTTGTGGAACCATAGAAAACTATATTTTGGGTGACATCCTGGGTATAGAAAAATGATGAATGTATCCCTTCAAACTGTCTGTCAGCCCTGTGTAGTCACTCACTTCACAGCAGCAGGGAAATTGATTTAGTCACGCTCAGTCAGGGGCTGTTTCTCAATTCTTATTTCTGCAATTCCTCACATCCTATCTCCTCGCCTGCTTATCAACCATATTAAAGGAGAAGGTCCCTCCACTCTGTCCTTCTTTTCCAATAGGTTTTGAGAAGGAGGTGAGGAGAGAGGATACTAGGAATTGAGGAAAGATTAATTGAGAAACGGCCATTATTTAAGCTTCACTTCCCCTTCCTCCTCGAGGTTGAAGGTCAGTATAGCACTACTTATTAAGGTCATTCCCAGCTCTTCCCCACGTTCCATCCTCACCCCCAGGCCCATGTCACCACGACCCTGGCTCCCAGACCCAAGATTTGGCCTGGTCCTGGGCCTCACAGCAAGAAGAGGCAGGGTCTGGCTCCAGACACCCATCTCCACCTCCAGGRCAATTGCACCACAGCCTCATCTCGCCTGTCTCCCAGCCGAAAGATGAGGCCTGGTCCTGGGCCTCGCAGCCAGCTGAGGCAGGGCCCGGCTCCAGACAGCCATCAGGGTAATACACTGACGCTATTGCGGAGGCCAGAACCTTAAGGAGCTGCATTAAGAAGCTGAGGAGAATTAGGAGTAAACTTAGGAGGAGAAGAGAGAAGGCACTTTGACAGGAGATGAGATCATGTAAAGGAGGGCGACAGTTTTAAAAACACAAACTCATGTTCTCTGGATGGAAAATTGAAATTTTATTGGAAAATCTTGGGGAAATGTTTTGGTTATTTTGGCTATAAGCAGTTTTGGGGTATTATTATCTTATAAGGTATGTTTCTTTGCCATGACAGGCACATATGCATTTTAATCAGTAGTTAGAACTATATAACTTTTCCTCGTCAGTGATGACAGATGGATTCCAGCGTTATGAGTTAACGACAATAAATTCTAGTCTAACACAGGACGCATGGGTTGGAAAAGGGAACCATAATGTCTGTGTCTGTGTTGCAAATGGCATCACTCTGAGGTAATTTAAAGGCAATTCTAATTCACTTACAAGCCCCTAACAGAACTGCGGTGCGSTGTAGAGGGGAACTGTTTGGGGGTTTGAGTAAAGCTGCTGGTGTTTTAAGTGCACCACCAAAAAATCACGGACAAATGTTGGGGTGACATTTACAAGGCACACTGTTGGCCAAAAGCTGAAAAAAATATTTAAAAAAATAATAATATACGTTAGACCCTGATCTGCGTTAGACCCTGATCTGCAGTATTGTGGGAAAGGAAGCCGTTTCGGTTCTTGTTGCTTAATATTTTTATGATATCTAGATGAACGGGGAGTTCTAAGGGAATGTGGTGCGCTAGTATGGCACCATTGTGGTCTGGGGCTTTACAGTAAACAGGAGAGGGGAGATGGGCTCTTACAGCACAAACCAAAGGAACCAAAACCCAAGTGCAACTCAATATTAGGAAGGTGTTCACTCAGTGTATAAGGAAAGGAGAATGACACAATGGTCTACTACTATCATACCGGCAGTAATTTACACAATGGGCTATTCATAATAAGAAAAAGTAGTACATTATGTGCAGGGAATATTGTGGAGACTCGCTGTTTCCTCTGCTCTGTGTGTGTGTGTGTGTGTGTGTGTGTGTGTGTGTGTGTGTGTGTGTGTGTGTGTGTGTGTGTGTGTGTGTGTGTGGTGTGTGTGGTGTGTGTGGTGTGTGTGGTGTGTGTGTGTGTGTGTGTGTCCATATTATGCTAGACCCACTTGTTCGGTTACAGATACACCCAATCCAGTCTGGAAAGTCTACTACTTTGACTACTCTACAGTCTACACGGCTACTACAGTCTAGATTAAATAAAATGGTAAAGCTAGTACTGTACTTGGGGAGTTTTCCTGCACATACGTTTTTATTTTAATTTAACCACTGTGGTTTTGGTTCCATTGGTTTGTGCTGTAAGAGCCCATCTCTCCTCTCCTGTTTACTGTTAAGCCCCAGACCGCAATGGGGTCATACTAACGCACCACATTCCCTTAGAATTCCCTGTTCGTCTAGAAATCATAATAATAAGCGACAAGAACCGAAACGGCTTCCTTTCCCGTAATACTGCAGATCAGGTTTTTGTTATATTATTCTTAATGTTTTAGCTTTTTTCAGCTTTTGGCCAACAGTGAGCTCGTAAATGTTAACCCAACATTTGCCCAGGATTTTTTTGTGGCACACTTAAAACACTAGCAGCTTTACTCAAACCCCCAAACACAGTCCACCTCTGCACTGTACCGCAGTTCTGTTACGGGCTTGTACAATTGCCTTTAAATTACCCCAGAGACAGAAAACGAAAGAGAGGGCGAGAGCAAGAGAGGGGGATAAATAGAGAGAGGGGGAACGACAGAGAGGGAGAGAGAAAGGAAGGAGAGAGGAAGAGAATGAGAGAAGGAAAGAAAGAGTGAAGGAAGAGAGGGAAAGGAAGGCTTTGGGGTTGTTTCTGCATTTCTGACGATTCCTGGATAATGATCGGGCTGTAACCATACTGGCTGCATTCCGCCAAATGAAACAATGGCACCTGCCAGCTCCAATTATGTTTATTMTGTCATCTCCCTTTTTTTCACTTGTGACATGAAAAAAAGCCATAAATACAGAATCTGCATTTAATTTGCATGGCAGACCACTATATTTTTCCATCTCTTCTTGTCTGCTCGTCCCTCTATTTCTGCACATTCAGCATGTCAGCTGGCCAAGATAGGGATTTGTGGCTGGTGTTGCTCGCTCAACAGCGGAGGGGAATCTTTTCAGAGAAACTGCTCTTGCCAACAGCTTTTTGTGATGCTGCAGCGTCATACACTGACCTGAGCAATCAGCTGCTGAACCTTCACACAAAGACTTACTTGACTCATGCTGCAGTCATTGTTTAGTAATAACCCCTGTTCCAAAATTGCCTCCTGAAAGTGTCTAGGAATGCAGTCGGTCACTGAAATGAAGGAAGGCCCTATGTCCTTAACAGAAGAGAAAACTATGTGAGAGCAATCATCAATCTTTCCAAAATGGCTACCACCCACGGTATTGGACTCAAGTAGCTGTCAGTACTACATTTTCTTTTCACTGTAATTGTAACCCTGATATCGGTAAGCGTTGTAGAAAAAGACAACATAGGAGGTGGAATCAAAGCAGGTAGGGCAGAGAGTTGTTGGTATGAGGCCTCTGGGCTGGGTTAGGTCTATGAGTCATGGGCTTTGCTTTGGAATACACAGTAATAAGCTTCTGGAAGAGGACTTAAGCCTGTCACCTCACGCACACACTGCGAAACCAGAACGGGCAGGGGAGAAAAAGTAGTCGTGTCTCCTCCTAATCAAGTCTCAGAGCCACTGATGGGCCTTGGTCCAAGAGCCACACTGGCTGGAGGCCGGAGGAAAGACAGAGGGGAGAGTAATCTAGGCTGCATGCCGACAGGGATTTCTAGGTTTACTGAAACTCCCCTTATGTCTGAAATGTGGTTTGGTGGAGGCTCCATATTGGGAGTGAAGATGGGAGACAAAAAATGCTGCTCCATATTTGTTTGGATTTACAGGTGCCAAGTTGTAAACAAAACTCTCCACATGAACCACACCTAGGAACCCATTTGAGGTGTAATCAGTGGGCATATACAGTATTCTGTATGTGCTTGTTGGGTGTTACTATACCAGCACTCGTAACATAGCCCACTAATTCCTAAACACTTAAGGTAGCCAGGCCCCATGAACCATGTTTCCCTCCCTGTTCAGTCAGTCATGAACTGAAATCATGGTAACTTCTACTATTATTATACAAACAAGGAGTGATGATGTTACTATTCACTGCCCAAAGTGAACTGGATCCATTTCGTGGTGGTCTTGGAAGAGGCCCTTGGAAATGGGCATGGTGCCATCAATCAATCAATCAATCAAATGTTTTTAGAAAGCTTTACATCAGCAGATGTCACAAAGTGCTATACAGAAACCCAGCCTAAAACCCCAAACAGCAAGCAATGCAGATGTAGAAGCACAGTGGCTATGAAAAACTCCCTAGAAAGGCAGGAACCTAGGAAGAAACCTAGAGAAGAACCAGGCTCTGAGGTGTGGCCAGTCCTCTTCTGGCTGTGCCGGGTGGAGATTATAAGAGTAAATGACCATTTAAGGCCAGATTGTTCTTCAAGATGTTCAAACGTTCATAGATGACCAGCAGGGTCAAATAATAATCAGTGGTTGTAGAGGGTGCAACCGGTCAGTACCTCAGCAGTAAATGTCAGTTGGCTTTTCATAGACGAGCATTCAGAGGTCGAGACAGCAGGTGTGGTAGAGAGAGAAAGAGAGAGAGTCGAAAACAGCAGGTCCAGGACAAGGTAGCACATCCGGTGAACAGGTCAGGGTTCCCTAGCCGCAGGCAGAACAGTTGAAACTGGAGCAGCAGCATGACCAGGTGGACTGGGTACTGCCAGGAGTCATTAGGCCAGGTAGTCCTGAGGCATGAGGGAACATATTTAAATTCACACAGGACACCAGATAAGACAGGAGAATTACACCAGATATAACAGACTGACCCTAGCCCCCCGGCACATAGACTATTGCTGCATAGATACTGGAGACTGAGATGGGTGGGTCGGGGGACACTGTGGCACCGTCCTACGATACCCCCAGACAGGACAACCAGGCAGGATATAACCCCACCCACCTTGCCAAAGCACAGACCCCACACTACTAGAGGGATATCAACAGATCACCAACTTAATACCCTGAGACAAGGCTGAGTATAGCCCACAAAGATCTCCTCCACCGCACGAGCCCCAGCTGTCCCCCTGTCCACTCGCACATGCCAGGCAGACAGGCCATAACCACACCCTCTCCAGTTGCTGAGAGATAGGGCATTGGGGTGCCTAATGGGCGTTAGCCAGAAATGAAAATATTTATCTTGCTAAGCAATTCTGCAAATGGTCAATTGCCCCATCGCTGGGTGATAATAAACTGGGGTGCAGGTGGTCCAGTCTTGAACACCAGAGAGAGGATGTGAAGGAGAAGGAAGGAGAGGACACAGAAACGAGAGAGAACGAGACAGACAGAGAGAGAGAGAGAGAGAGAGAAAGAGAGAGGTAGAAGAATTGGTATCACAAAGGATAAAATATTCTGCTCACTAACCCCTTCACCTCTGTTTTTGTGAATTAGAGAGGGTAAACAGAGGGTAACACATCACATGTCAGGGACCCAAAATGCATTTCAAATGTGAATGTCATATTATCAAATAAATAATAAAAAAACACATACACATACGAAAACCAAAACAATTAGAGAAAAGTAAGTGAAAAGTTGGGCACAATAGTATATAAATGTAGCTTGGGCCCAAGCTTAGATCCACCTGCTAAACAAACTATGCCCATGGCTTGCACACACTCCCCTGTGAACTCTGAGCCAATGATTACTGGTCTTTCGCACTCCTATAAATGTCGGACTAGAGGCCTGGAGCCGAGAAACGGTGCATGAAACATTTCTGATATTTCTCAAATGTGTGGCTAATCAGGAATGGCAGTACACATCTGTGGGATCCTCTAAGTGGGAAAGAACTAGTGGGGTGAGGGAGAGAGAGAAAGGGGGGAGGGGGTATCATAGAATAGGTTTATTACATAAGAAAGATGATTATATCATTCAATATGCCAACATGTCTTTTGATAGGTATATTAGCGGTTAGTAAACTCAACACCTTCATAATGTTCATCATGTTGTAAATCATAAAGTTGTTGAACACAATGTGCCAAAAACCACAAGCACCAATGACATGTAATTTGGCCACTCTAGATGCATTTCATTCTCACTCCCTTTCTTGGATAGAAATGAATACAGCACATATGATTATAGTTCCACTATAATTAAGGTAGATGTTATAATGACACAATGATAATGATATAGAAAGATTAGAAAAACTGTACATTTTCTGGTGATTTCCAGAGTTAACAAAACACATGTTATTTTATTTTTTATTTAATCTTAATTTAACTAGGCAAGTCAGTTATTTACAATGACGGCCTACCAAAAGGCAAAAGGCCACCAGCGGGGACGGGGGCCTAGGATTAAAATAAATACAATATAAATATAGGACAAAACACACATCACAACAAGAGAGACAACACAACACTACATAAAGAGTGACCTAAAACAACAACATAGCAAGGCAGCAACACATGACAACACAGCATGGTAGCAACACAACATAACAACAACATGGTAGCAGCACAAAACATGGTACAAACATTATTTGGCACAGACAACAGCACAAAGGGCAAGAAGGTAGAGACAACAATAGCAGCCACAACTGTCAGTTAGAGTGTCCATGATTGAGTCTTTGAATTTACAAAGGGAAATACTGTAAAATTACTTATGTGAAACATAATCCGTAGAACAATTGCTGCCTCTTGGAAAAACTACTAAATTATTATGGGCTATTAGTGGGAAAAATGTCAGCTATATTAGATAGATATGAAAGCCAGCTGAATTTACAACATTACATGAGGTGTGAATGAAGGAGAAAATTMAGAGAATGAGGGCTGGAGGTACGTCTTTAGTAGACAAACAAAATGTATATGACTGAACAGTTGTACACTTGTTGCTTTTTACAATGAAGGTAATGATCTAAATGTGTACATCCACAGGACCCTTGCTGAACAACTGAGCCTGAAATGCATAAAAACGMAGTATCGCTGCATAAACAAGGAGACTACACAGTAACACTGTTTCCAACAAAACTTCACAAAACAAAGAAAAACACCATTAAGTGGATTCCCATAGAAACAGTCCTCTGAATCACTCAGTGTGCTGCTAAAAGTTAACTTGCCCTGCCGGGCTCGTGTAAGCCTGGGCAAACTGTAAATATAGCAGTTTTTATATTCTTAATTATACAGACATTTTTCTGTTCTGTTCCCTGGGCCAGCTCCCCCTCAGACCCAGCAGGTTACCGTAGTAATGCCAAGCACTCCCTCTACAACAACAGCCGCATTTACTAGTCCAAGATTTGGAAGCTCTTCAAATATACACTCCAATTTCTGCAGATATATTTTCTCTGCAAAAGTATGGAGGGGGAAGGAAGAGAAAGAAACAGCATGAGGAAAATTAAAGGAGGTTTGGCCTGACAAAAAAAAGATGTAGATTCTTTAGAGGAGACAGCACACATATTTGGAAGGCGGGTAGTTGGTGACCCCATCTCCCCCACCTTAAAACTCAGTCCATTCACTCTGTCCCATTAGTATTCTAATGCCACTGGGAATATGTATGGACTGCCCGGAGAAAGAGGTGTGCTGCCCTGTGCCAGAGGGAAGGAGAAAAGAAGAGCGAGGAGAGGGAGGGGTAAGTAGAGAGTAGTGTGGTCGAGAGCTATAAGAAGGAGAGAGAAAGGCAAAGGAGAGAGAGAAAGAGAGGGATAAACATACAGGGGGGACGCGGAGAGGGATTACTAAATAGGGGGCTCCGGGATACGTATAAGGAGACCATTTTACAGCCAGGGAGGCATTGTCTGTGTCGCCATGCCAACCGAGTGGCAGTTTTACTAAGCCATGAGACTCTCTCCATCAGAAAGTTGTTTATTTTCGCCAGTTGTTTTTCTACATTAGTTTCATGGTTTTACAGCGCACTGATTAAGGAGCTGGGCGATTTTCATACACAGTTACACTCTAAAACAACGTTCACTACACAGAAGAGAACTAGCCATGTGTCTAGTTGCAGTACATTTTCTCATCAATAAACCTTGGTCTGACTGGGGAACTAAGGCAACTATTGCTTTAGCAAGCTGCTGCTTTTTACAAAGAAAGCCTAAAAACACTTAGGGACAGTTTTTCTTACATTAAGCTTAGCCCTGGACTAAAATGTTACTTGAATAGACATTCTCTACTGAGCATGCTTTTTAGTCCAAGAGTAGGCTTAATCTGAGTGCAGGAAACCAGGGAGAGGCCAATTTTTTTTTCAAACTACCTACTTAATATTCAAATCTAACACTGATATTGATAAACGTGATAGCTAGCTACCACCATGTCAAAGCGCATTTGCCATGCTTCTGTAATCACCTCGACAAATCACTTAACATTGTCCCTTTAAGTGATAATGCCAGAGAAGCCGGTGTTTGGAGGATATATTGGCACGGGTGTTGTTGTGCATTATCACTTTTATACAATGGGTTACCAACATATTCAAATAATGATTGACATATATCATTAAAAACATTATTTTGATGAATGTATTCATACTATTTCAGCCTTCCACAAGATATACAGTACCAGTCAAAAGTTTGGACACACCTACTCATTCAAGGGGTTTTCATTATTTTTACTATTTTCCACATTGAAGAATAATAGTGAAGACATCAAAACTATGAAATAACACATATGGAATCATGTAGTAACCAAAAAGGGTTAAACAAATATATATTTTATATTTGAGATTCTTCAAAGTAGCCACCTTTTGCCTTGATGAGAGCTTTGCACACTCTTGGCATTCTCTGGAATGCTTTTCCAACAGTCTTGAAGGAGTTCCCACATATGCTGAGCACTTGTTGGCTGCTTTTCCTTCACTCTGCGGTCTAACTCATCCCAAACAATCTCAATTGGGTTGAACTCGGGTGATTGTGGGAGCCAGGTCATCTGATGCAGCACTCCATCAACTCTCCTTATTGGTCAAATAACCCTTACACTGCCTGGTGGTGTGTTCGGTCATTGTCTTGTTGAAAAACAAATGATAGTCCCACTAAGCACAAACCAGATGGGGTGGCGTATGGCTGCAGAATGCTGTGGTAGACATGCTAGTTAAGTGTGCCTTGAATTCTAAATAAATCACTGACAGTGTCACCAGCAAAGCACCAACACACCTCCTCCTCCATGCTTCACGGTGGGAACTACACATGCGGAGATCATCCGTTCACCTACTCTGCGTCTCACAAAGACAGGGTTGCTGGAACCAAAAATCTCAAAATTGAACTCATTAGACAAAAGGAGAGATTTTCACAATGGTCTAATGTCCATTGCTCGTGTTTCCTGGCCCATGCAAGTCTCTTCTTATTATTGGTGTCCTTTAGTAGTGGTTTCTTTGCAGCAATTCAACCATGAAMGCCTGATTCACGCAGTCTCCTCTGAACAGTTGATGTTGAGATGTGTTTGTTACTTGAGCTCTGTGAAGCATTTATTTGGGCTGCAATTTCTGAGGCTGATAACTCTAATGAACTTGGTGTGTCCAAACTTTTGACTGGTACTGTAGTCCTGACACAAATCTAAGGTTGCTGGAGACGCCACCCAGTCGTTAATTTTTTTGTTCTGTATCTWTGGACGTGACCCAGTCGTTCGTTCTAAATTTCCATTGACATGCTGGCTGGCAACGTTCTTATCCCTTGTTTTCTAGCTAGACAACTACGGCTAACTTACAGATACGAAAAAAGTGCAGCCAGAATAACAGCAAAGTAGCTGCATTTGCATTTACTTAAGTTGTTTTCTCGTGACATCTATTTGGATACATGGATGCACATACATAACATAACAATGAGCTAATGAGGCGCGATTTTGCCTGGCTTAGAAAATGTGCTCACTTGTCAGGACACTGTTGTTCAGAGAAGCTAACCAACAACACAGCTACTGTAACACAATCACTTCAAACTGAAGCTGGAAAGACTGCAAATTAGCTGTGTTTCATTTGACCTTTTTTCCCATTTTTTATTTTTTATATATCCATAAAAATGATGCCAGCTGATTCATGATTTTTGACTGGCTGAAAAACACTGCCTGACTGTCTCGTCCCGACTCGTTCATTACTATGGGACAGCAGGAGATCAAATTTGAATATTGAAACAATGTTACAAATGTCGGAGAGACAGACAGAAAGGTTTATACAAATCTCCACTGTTGAAAACGAATTGTTAGTCCAAAAGAAATGAGAAATAATGTCTAGATGGTTTTTATAGTGGAGATCTAGTTTATAAATTGCCTGGCTGGGCTGATGAGACAGTGGATTGCAGAGTCAGATGGAACAGAGTAAATAGGCATTTTAACGTCATAGATTTAGCCGGTGGCAACTTAACTTGTGGAAAAGACACCGGCTGGAATGTGGTTTTAACCAATCAGCATTCAGGATTAGACCCACCCGTTTTATAATTCTGTACAATACAGCCACTCATCATGTCATGTGCCCTAGAGAGACAGATAGAGGCAGCGAGCCCCGGAGTCCGCGAGCTCTGGGGATGCTGATAGTGGTGTGTTGAATCTGTGTGACAGAGCCCCAGTGGGAGTGGGCTCCCTCCTGTCCCTCTGTTAATCCCCAGCAGAAAGGGCCTGCATTTAGGCTGTGATACGCTTAATCCAGGGGCCTTGGTCACAAAGGAGCCCAGCACTTCCTCTGACCTGGGAGCTTCCGCTGGGTGGCTGGGGGCTGGTGTGGGTTGCCAGTACAAATATGCTGCAAGCATGAACCCAACACGTCCACGGCGGTCGAGATTGAACAAACACTGTATAAATATGCACAGGCAGGTACTGTACGCACAGACAGACAAACACGCACCCAACCACCCACGCGCATGTATACACGACAGACACACACTTGTGCATTCATACTGTCCTAATGTGGGAGCCAATCAAAACATGCAACAAACTGCACACATACATGAGGGCCAGAGAGAGTGAACACAATACACACACACACTGATTAGTTACTAGATACTGCCCCCACAGCCAGTGAAAGAAAGCCTGAATAGACTAAGATAAACTCAGAGGACAGAAAGAGAAAGAGAAAGAGGGGGAATAAGACCAAACAGTATAGTGACCGTTTACAAACAGTATCTCTGTGTGCCATTTGCGAAGCAGACAGTGAAAAGGCAGCTTTTCTTTAGCCATACAGATGTTCCATGGAATTTCCCGGTTGACTTTCATACTGTGTACACAGTGTGTGGGTAGGTGCACGTGTTAAAGGACCTCACTGGTGGATGACGCGCTCTCCTGCTATCCCACTGCTGACCTCTAAGATGCTTTTGTGACCACTCAAATGTCAACTTTTATTTTGAAAAGACAAATCCCTATTCTAAACTACAACTAGGCCATAAAATCAAAGATAAAACATGTTAAAAAGTATGCTGGCTCTGTATTTTCTTTCTGATTCTACTTAGAAATAAACAATACTAGCAGGAATAAGGCCATGTAACTCTGATAGACACATACAGTATAAAATAAATATAAACACATAAAATAAACAGATCATTCTATATTAAAAATACATTTCATTCCATGCAGGGAGAAGAAAGACCAAACTTGGAATATGGGAAACCCCCAGGTCTGTATAATGTATAGATTTCCTTGTTCCCCTCCATTTCCTTCCCATCTTATTTCATGCCTAAACACAACTGTCAGTCCCAAACTTGCAGAAGAGAGAAGGGAGCGGGGATAACCCAAGCACAGGAGCCCTGCAGACCTGCATACAGCAGCTGCAATGTTCAGCTAGGCCTTTTGACTTTCTTGATAGCACGGTCTGTCTGGAAGTCAGTCAGCAATGGGTCAGGCACAGAATGGGGCTCTTAGACAAGATAGAGACAGAGAATCACCGGGAATTGACTTAGGAGATAATAGGTTATGTGATTGAATGTATTATGTAAAATGAGATCCATATTGAGGTTATTGACCCAGATAGAGGTTATAGATGTTTTATAAAACCTATGTCTATAGACAGGTTATCTATAGTGCACCCTATGGCAGGACAGGATAAATTGTAGGTGGTCCAAATATACGAGTAACTGCCTTAACTCCAATTACATTCCATTCAACCCCTGCTGGTCAAACAGACATTGAAATACCTTACAATCTTTTCCAACACGTATACTTTCCTCAAAAGAGAATCGGTGCGGCAGGTAGCCTAGTGGTTAGAGCGTTGGACTAGTAACCGAAAGGTTGCACGATTGAATCCCCAAGCTGACAAGGTAAAAATCTGCCGTTCTGCCCCTGAACAAGGCAGTTCACCCACTGTTCCTAGGCTGTCATTGAAAATAAGAATGTGTTCTTAACTGACTTGCCTGGTTAAATAAATAAAAAAGACTGAACCATCATTAGAAAAGTTATAGAGGAGGTTGTCTTTCTGTGTTATATGGATTTAACAGAAAATGGTGGTATTTAGACAGACGAGGAGGCCCCCACATTGTTGTGTTGGCATTGGCCCTCGTGGTCCACCAGGACTAACTGTTCATGGCAGGCCCAGGAGTGTGAGTCTGTGTCTTGGAGAGAGAAACACACATACACACACAGACAGAGAGACACACACACATGGGATGGGGTATTGAGGGAGTGAGGGATGCGGGTAAGCGTGGCTAATGTGGGACAGGAACACCGGGTCCAATATGGCTCCAGTCAGCGCCAGTGTTCCCTTCCTGGATAATTATCCTGTCACTCTATCCTACTTCCCAACAACACAGTCTGTGTGTGTGTTCCAAATGGCACCCTATTCTCTTTACTGAGTGGTTGTGGATCCAACTTTTTCCGGATCTTTAGTGCACCGGACTAAAGCTTCTGGCATGTGCAGATGACATCCTGCGTATGTGTATATTCTCTACTTTACAAGCAGCGAACAGGCTTCTCAGGCGAATGGTGCTTGTTTAATCAAAGCTTAATCAATGTCTGCAAGACCACATAATGATAGTATTCTATATAACATAACCTAATATAATAGCATAGTATAACGTTACTGTGACAAAACCACCACTGCATTTTTCTCTCATGTGGCCAAAACTCAACAGCATACCCCACTAGGCAAAATACACAGATAGGCTATGCTACAGTTTGACACTATCTGCTCTAAAATTCACTCACTGTACATCATTCAAAACAGCACGTTAGGCTACCTCGAAACAAGACTGTACAACTCAAGAAAATCTAAATGAATATCCTGAAAATGGTTGTTATGCAGATGCAGCATGGATTTTCACCTGTAAAATTTGAAGAATTATCATTCACGATTGAATGTGGGGGTGTTTTTGTCTTAGTAACTTTAAACTATGTTATTATATTTGGTTCTGTTACTTAGAATAGTATCATTATTTGATCTTGCAGACATTGATTCACCGTTGATGTAACTTTATTAAATTAGCACCATTCGCCTGAGTAGCCTGTTTTCTACACGTAAAATAAAGAATATAATATACACATGCGCAGAATGCCAGAAGGTTTGGGATCTTTAGTCCGGCAGACTAAAGATCCTGAAAAAGTCGGATCCACAGCCACGACTTTCTCTTTATAGTGCAGTACTTTTGACCAGGGCCAATAGGGTAGTAGGGTTTTATTAGGACAGATGAGTTTGTAGCCTGGTTCCAGATCTGTTTGTGTTGTCTTGCSAACTCCAACAGATCTGGGACCAGGCTAGGTTTTTCACCTTTCGTTTTAGTGGGAAAGGTGGTTGTTTTTCAGGCTTGGCTGCAGACAGGGTGGCTGAAACAGCCTCTGGAAAACTCTGTGGAGGCCACAACAGCCAGAGCTGAGCAGGCCTGCTAGACAGATCGATATTGTCCAGGATCCAACTCACTGACTGTGGTTCTGTGGTTACAACACAACTGTTCTGTGTGTGTATGTCTCTGTGTGTGCACGCGTGTGTATTTCTSTGTGTGTGCGCAAGTGTGTGTATTACTCTAACCCCAAGGCTGACTGAAGCTCCTGTGTGAATAGGAAGGCCACCCAGCCGTTGCTCAGGGTTAAAGGTACAACAGAAATGATCAACTGTCCCAGCAGCAGGAATGACAGGAACACATCTGCCTTCTGAATGTTCTCTTCGATTAGACCTGCAGGCTGAGTGTGTTGCCCCTGTCTGTGCATCGTCCTGCCTGGGATAGCTCAGATCTGGGTAGTGTTCACTAGGCACCAAACAGAAAAAAATTGACTGATTCTGGGAGAGAATATCTGGACTCGTCCAATAAAACCATTTATTTWGTTTTTTTTATTGCAAAAACGTTTTATAACATTGTGCCTTAATGAACACAACCCTGGCCCAGTGTTAGCCTAGGGCCTAGCTCAGACCTGGAGGCTAGCCTGCTGACGTGGGTCTGGCCTGGCTCTGCTCTGGCCTGGCTTGGAGCTGCTAGGCTGGCTGCCGTTGACACGCTTTTGGAAGGCTAGAGGCCATTTGCATTCATGTTCTGCCAGCTCACATATCTGACACCTGTCGTCTGGCCCAAATCAAACAAGCCCCGACTACATCAGAGTGTGCGTGTGTGTTAGTTTTATACAGTGTCAGTCTGTGCAAATTTACACTTTTATTTGTGTTTGGGTATGAGGTTGAATTCACAGTGTGTGCTTTGGAATGGATTGTGTGTGTGTGTGTCTGTCTGTCCATTCAAGGAAATGCCCCTAAAACACCATTCTCACATTCTCACGGTTCCTTGCAGGCTGGTCTGTATCATTATTATTCCTCAGCCTTAAGTGTCCCGCTTGCGTCACCTCATTAGCTAGCTTTTGAGGTGGCGTGATCGGCTAAGATGCTTGAGGAGGACGTCCACGTGTGTTTGTGTGGCAGAGGTCCCAAGTTCGCGGGAACATATGAGCCGAATCGGGAGGAAGTGGTACTTGCTAAGCAAGCAGTGTGACATCCTTTACACTTAGAGAGACAAACTTAAATAAGAAAATCAATACTTCATCACTTTATTTATTTTAAACAAAATAACAGTATCAATAAAAAAAAGCGCAAATAAAGCTATACAAATCAGTGACCGAAAAAACAAGCATACCATGCACACAGAAATGTTTGCTTCACAGGATACAACCAGAACCAAGTTCATTTCTGTGTGGTTTGTGACCTGGCGTGTATGAGCCCAATCCACATAGGAGTGAAGCAGCAGCTTTCAGATTCACCTTAACTTCACTGATTCTCGATCAGTACATACTGTAGTCAGTACATAGCAGTGAGGATTGGCAGCTAATATCCTCCCTATCTGATCCCAAATCAGTACTGAGGACAACCATGCCGTGTTGGGTTGGGAAGCCCTGCTGTTACATAAGGTAATGGCTACTGCTGCTTTCAGTGTGGAGAGAGTGAAAGTCAAACGAACATCATGAAATCAAAATTACACTGAAATTCATCTTCCCTGTAATCAAGACTTCCGAGTCTTAATCAACGTTATTGATACTTCACAACTAAATAAAGAACAAATGTTGTTAAACTGAAACCTTTCATTTATGGCTAAAACTGACATTATCAAACATGATTCAGATTTAATAGCATCGACCAGGCCGGCAGGTGAGTGCAATATACTTGAGTGCGCTGGTTCGGCAWATGTGTTGTAGAGCTAAGCTTTGTGAGGCTATTGTAGAGTGAAGCAACGGAAAACACTTACAAAGACAGCGGGACAGACAGAGACACATGAGTCGTATTCATAAGGGCAGTCCATCGCCAAAACCTTTTGCAATGGAAAATGAAAACGAGCGCTTCCTATTTGACAAGTCCCTTTCTGTTTCACTCCGTTTTCTTCCGTTTGGTGCCTAATGAATATGACCCTAGACAGACAGATTGCTGGTAGGTGTATTTTGGTGCAGAGTGGATCACGGTGCAGGGTGGTGGTGGCGCCCCCGGTGGGTTACGCCCGGTATAGCAGGATCCTCTCAGCGCATACTTGGCCCACCAGGTCGGCATACTGCTCTACCTCAGTCTCGTCGTTGGAGCCCTTCCGTTTTTGGGCATAGGTGGCGTAGGGAAAGACTGTCCGTACAGCAACAGAGCATGACCCAGGTCTTTCAGTACTTGTGTATCACCTGGACAGACAAGACAAGACAAGACKAGACCAGACCAGACAGACAGACAGACAGACCAGAGGTGAATTCAGTGATGCGAAGCGTTCTGAACATTGAGGATAGAAATAGACTGATAGAACATGATTCCCTATTCTACATGACAGACAATCCTATATGTTGTTCACTAAACATTTCTGTTGGAATGTTGGTCCCACTTTAAATGAAGTTTTATATAACATACTTAAAGGCTTCGTAAGAACTACATAAATGCTTCACAAGACTTATATAAGCATATGTAATACTCTATAAATGGTGTGTAAACATACATCGTTATGTCACAGTTGGCAAATCACCCTGCATTGGGAATTGTTAAGTCACCCTTTATACACTATTTATAAAGTATGACATACTCTTATAGATTTGTGAAGCATTTATGTCGTGCTTATGAAGATTTTATGTATGCTATAAAAATTATTTATTAGTTTAACTTCTTTAAAGTGGGACAGGAACATTCTGTAACGGTACATCCTTATGAACAGGCTCAAACCAATCACAAGACATAGCCAAACGCAGACACACAACACACTCGTTTCAGAGAACTGAGCCTTCTACTTCACTGCCTTGTCTCATACACCTCTGTTGGCATGGACAGGTTGTTTGACCATGGGCAATCGTTCCAGGAATCCAGGAACCATCACACCAAGAGCATACATAACCTCCATCRCCTAAGCCCCAGTTCCCCATACTCCTAAACCTGGAGACACAGAGGCATGTTGGTCTGAGTTTGGGTTGTTTACAATGCCTCGCTCCTGGCAGGAGTCTCATTAGGTGCTCAGTCATAAAGGCTGCTAGTGAGTTCCCCGAAGACCAGTGAGGAAAGTACTATTTTGAAAAGTAATAACGTTTGAAGGGCTAAAAATGGCCCTCGGAGAGTTGAGTGGAAAAAAGGTTGAAGAGGTTGGTAATTCAGTTTATAATTGGCTCATTCATCCCCCTCCTCTCCCCTGTAACTATTCCCCAGGTCGTTGCTGCAAATGAGAACGTGTTCTCAGTCAACTTACCTGGTAAAATAATGGTAAAATAAATAAAAAATAAATAAAAAATCCTGCCAGTTAACACACAGCAGTGCCAACAGTCAGAAAGGAGGCACAGGGCATTGGGGAATATCATGTCACCTGGGTTTACCTTTCTAAACACGCATTAAGGGCCATATTCTGACTCCAGAGCCATGAAATACAACTGGATCCAGAATTTCAAGAGGTCCAAGAACAGTGCCTTGAGGAACCCCTTAACTATTTTTTCCACCTTTGCATGTATCCCATTAACATCAATGAATGATATACGCAAAATTTCTAATTGTGCATGCTTACTGTATCTATAGGAATCAGGCCGATACTGTACAACCCGCACACTTTGAGGGCCTAAATCAGTCTATCAATCAGTAGACCACCAATGGCCATTTCACTATCAAGTTGTGGTGTAGACTGACCATTCAGCCACATGTACTGTAGCACCAGCCAGAAGGAGGGAGACAAACACGGATTCCACACAGGTGGTGCAGCCCCATAGCAACACATGAGTGAAGCAGAAGAAAAGTTATGATTGCGATTAACAGATGAAAAAAACTACCCGCCACCCTCTTCATTACTTTACTCTCCCAGCTAGAGATAGGCCAATGTGGTGAACAGCTGAGGGTGTTGTATGGTGTGTGTTCTCTTATTACTCCAATTTGACTGAATTTCTCAAACTATCCACCCAACTATGCGCCACTAAAGCCCATCTCTGCTGTCCATCTGAAGAGTTATGAGACAGAGGGAGATGGACAAACAGAGAGACGGAAAATACTACTATCATACAGTCGTGGGTTAAAACATTGGCACCCTTGCACTTTTTTCAAGTAACTCACAATATTTCCTAAAAATAATTTGAAATTGCCAAAGTATTTGGTCTCCACAATTCTTTATTTCACTGTTAATATTACATAACCTTTGTTGTTTTATATATATCCATTTAAAATCAGAAAATAAACAGAAATGGCAATGACAGAATTACCGACACCCTAGACTTAATATTTGGTAGCACAACCTTTGGTCAAAATAACTGCAATCAAGCGCTTCCAAAAGCCATCAATGAGCTTCCTGCATCTCTGTACTGGCAGTTTGAGAGTGTGCATGTTTGGCCCACTCCCCTTGTGCAAACTTCTCCAGTTCTCGCATATTTGAAGGGTACCTTCTCCTTACTGCTGTTTTCAGATCTCTCCAGAAGTTTTCAATGGGATTTAGATCTGGACTCATTGCTGGCCACTTCAGAACAGTCAAGCGTTTTGTCTTGAACCATTCCTGGGCACTTTTTGAAGTGTGTTTGGGGTCATTGTCCTGCTGGAAGACCCATGACCTTCGACGGAGACTCAGCTTTCCAACACTGGGTCCAACATTGCGCTCCAAAATGCCTCGATATTCTCCTGATTTCATGATGCCATGCACACTTTCAAGGCACCCAGTGCCAGAGGCAGCAAAGAAACCCCAAAACATCACTGAACCTCCTCCATTTTTGACTGTAGTGAAGGTCTTTTTTTTGAAGGCTTCATTATGTTTTCTGTAAACATAGAGATGTTGTGCCATACCAAAAAGCTCTAATTTGTTCTCATCTGTCCACAGGACATTCTCCCAGAAGGATTTTGGCATGTTCGGGTGTGTTTTGGCAGTCGGGCTTCTTATGTCTAAGCATCAGCTGTCAGAGCAGCTACCGATCACTGTACCTGTACACAGCCAATCTGTAAAAAGTACACCCAACTACCTCATCCCCATATTGTTACTTATCCTCTTGCTCTTTTGCACCCCAGTATCTCTACTTGCACATCATGATCTGCACATCTATCACTCCAGTGTTAATGCTAAATTGTAATTATTTTGCAACCATGGCCTATTTATTGCATTACCTCCCTACTCTTCTACATTTGCACACTGTCACGACTCCGACCGAAGGTGACTCCCCTTCCCGTTCGGGTGGCGCTCGGCGGTCGTCGTCGCCGGCCTACTAGCTGCCACTGACTCTTTTTCCTCCCCCTCCTTATGTGTTTATTTGTTACACCTGTGTGGAGGTGATTATCATTAGTTGGGCTTTATTAGTCAGCCAGCCCGTACGTTTCTTTGTGCGGGATTGATTCAGTTGTTCATTGGGATTCGGGAGTAGACGAACGTATTTGTTTGTTGCGTTCATTAGAGTATATTTGGACGGGGTTTTTGTCCCCCGTGTATGGGACATTTGTTTTGTTACACTCAGTGTTTTRGTGGGGACATTGTTTCCCGTGTGCGCATTAAAAGCACTATATTGAACTATCTGTTGTTCCTGCGCCTGACTTCACACCCCCGACACCCAGAGCGTTACACACACACTGTGTGTTTTCTATTGTGTTATTAACTMTATGTTTGTTTATGTGTAACTCTGTGTTGTTGTTTTGTCTCACTGCTTTGCTTTATCTTGGCCAGGTTGCAGTTGTAAATGAGAACTTGTTCTCAACTGGCCTATCTGGTTAAATAAAGGTGAAATTTAAAAAAAGTKTCTTTCTCAGCAGTGAGGTCCTCCTGGGTCTCCTACCATACAACCCCTTTCATTGAGTTCGCTACGGATGGTGTGAGCTGAAACTGTCGTACCTTGTGTCTGAAGATCAGCTTGAATCTGCGTGGCAGTTGATCAAGGTGCTTTCTCCACCATTCAAACAATCCTTCACTGTAATCTTCCATACGTTCTCTCTTGCGGCCACGTCCTGGGAGGTTGGCACAGTGGCCTGGGCATTAAACTTCTTGATAACATTACATACGGTGGAAACAGGAACATCAAGGTCTCTGGAGATGGACTTGTAGCCTTGAGACTGTCCATGCTTGGCTACAATCGTGTCTGACCTCCTCAGAAAATTCTCAGATTTTCTTTACTTTCTCCATGCTAATTGGGGTACACACAGTGACACAAAACAGGAGAATGAGTCCATTTCTCTATTCAAACTAGTTGAGTCAGTGATTTTTATATTGCGGGCACTGGCTACTCACCAAAGGTGAGTTCAATTCCAAAGTAAAGGAGAATCACCTGCTTGAAATCAAATTATTTCAAACTATTTCTAGAAGGTGCCAACAATATTGTCCGGTCCATTTTAGGATTTCTTTATGGAATAAGCTAACATTTAGTCAATTACTCAGATGTTTTTGTTTTGTTCCTCTGCAAACCAAAGATATACGTACAGTTGAAGTCGGAAGTTTACATACACCTTAGCAAAATACATTTAAATTCAGTTTTTCACAAGTCCTGACATTTAATCCTATAAAAACTCCCTGTCTTAGGTCAGTTAGGATCACCACTTTATTTTAAGAATYTGAAATGTCAGAATAATAATAGAGAGAATGATTTATTTCAGCTTTTCTTTCTTTCATCACATTCCTAGTGGGTCAGAATGTCACGTCCTGACCATAGAGTCCTTATTTTCTATGGTAGAGTAGGTGAGGGCATGACTGGGGGGTTAGTCTGGTTTATTATTTCTATGTGGGGTTCTAGGTTTGTTTTTCTATGTTGGTGATTATTATGTGTATTATTCCCAATTAGAGGCAGCTGGTAATCGTTGTCTCTAATTGGGGATCATATTTAAGTAGCTGTTTTTCCCACCTGTGTTTAGGGGATATTGTTTTGAGTAGTCWTGGTCCGTTGTTAGTTTATTGTTTATTTGTTTTTGCTTAGATTCACTTTCTAACAAATAATGTGGAACTCAACATCCGCTGCGCTTTGGTCCGACATTTATTCCAGCGAACGTGACAGAATATCCCATCACAACAGGACCAAGCAGCGTGCCCAGGAGGAGAGGGTAACATGGACTTGGGAGGAGATTCTGGATGGGAWMSGATCCTGGACTTGAGAAGAAATCCACTAGGCCTCCAGTGCATCTTCCCAGTCAGGTACGTCCTGGGCCTGCTCCCCACACTCTCCCCGAAGTGCGTGTCACCAGTCTGGCGCCACCTGTACCGGTCCCACGCACCAGGCTTCCTGCGACGATGCCCAGTCCAGAGCTTCCTGCGACGGTTCCCGGTCCAGAGCTTCCTGCGACGGTTCCCGGTCCAGAGCTTCCGGCGACGGTTCCCGGTCCAGAGCTTCCGGCGACGGTTCCCGGTCCAGAGCTTCCGGTGACGGTTCCCGGTCCGGAACCTCCTGAGACGGTCCACGGTCCGGAACCTCCAGCTCCATGGCCGGAGCCTTCCCCTGCGCCGATGCCCAGTCTGAGCATGGCGTCCAGTCCAGCTCAAAGGCCAGAGTCTTCTTCTGCGTTGGTGCCCAGTCCAGGCACAGCGTCCAGTTCCGCTCCATGGCGGGAGCCTTCCCCTGCGCCGATGTCCAGTCCAAAACACGGCGTCCAGTCCAGCTCCATGGCAGGAGCCCTCCTTTGCACCGATGTCCAGGCCAGGGCCGGTGTCCAGTCTCGCTCCATGGCAGGAACCTTCCTCGGCATCTGGGTCCAGGCACAGTGTTCAGCCTGGGTCCATGGCTGGATCTGCGGGATGAGAGGGTTCTTCGCCCTGCACCAGAGCCGCCACCGACACTAGACAGCCCCCTAGCCCTCCCTTTTGGTTTCAGATTWTGCGGCCGGAGTCCGCACCTTTGGGAGGGGGGTACTGTCACGTCCTGACCATAGAGTCCTTATTTTCTATGGTAGAGTAGGTCAGGGCGTGACTGGGGGGTTAGTCTAGTTTATTATTTCTATGTGGGGTTCTAGGTTTGTTTTTCTATGTTGGTGATTGTGTATTATTCTCAATTAGAGGCAGCTGGTAATCGTTGTCTCTAATTGGGGATCATATWTAAGTAGCTGTTTTTCCCACCTGTGTTTAGGGGATATTGTTTTGAGTTAGTGCACGTAGCAACTCTGTAGTCACGGTTCGTTGTTAAATTATTGTTTATTTGTTTTTGTCTTTGCTTAGATTCACTTTCTAATAAATAATGTGGAACTCAACATCCACTGCGCCTTGGTCCGACATTTATTCCAGCGAATGTGACACAGAAGTTTACATACACTCAACGAGGTCCCGTGTGGCTCAGTTGGTAGAGCATGGCGCTTGCAACGCCAGGGTTGTGGGTTCAATTCCCACGGGGGGACCAGGATGAATATGTATGAACTTTCCAATTTGTAAGTCGCTCTGGATAAGAGCGTCTGCTAAATGACTTAAATGTAATGTAAATGTAATTAGTATGTGGTAGCATTGCCTTTAAATTGTTTAACTTGGGTCAAACATTTCTGGTAGCCGGTCAAACATTTCTGGCCCATTCCTCTTGACAGAYCTGGTGTAACTGAGTCAGATTTGTAGGCCTCCTTGCTCGCACATGCTTTTTCAGTTCTGCCCACAAATTGTCTATAGGATTGAGGTCAGGGCTTTGTGATGGCCACTCCAATACCTTGACTCTGTGGTTCTTAAGCCGTTTTGGAACTTTGGAAATATGCTTGGGGTCATTGTCCATTTGGAAGACCCATTTGCGACCAAGCTTCAACTTCTTGACTGATGTCTTGATATTGCTTCAATATATCCACATAATTTTCCACACTCATGATGCCATCTATTTTGTGAAGTGCACCAGTCCCTCCTGCAGCAAAGCACCCGKACAACGTAATGCTGCCACCCCGGTGCTTCACGGTTGGGATGGTGTTCTTTGGCTTGCAAGCATCCACCTTTTTCCTCAACATAACAATGGTGATTATGGCCAAACAGTTCTATTTTTGTTTCATCAGACAAGAGGACTTTTCTCCAAAAAGTACGATCTTTGTCTCCATGTGCAGTTGCAAACCGTAGTCTGGCTTTCAGGTTGTCGATATAGGACTCGTTTTACTGTGGATATCAAAACTTTTGTACCTGTTTCCTCCAGCATCTTCACATGGTCCTTTGCTGTTGTTCTGGGATTGATTTGCACTTTTCGCACCAAAGTACGTTCATCTCCAGGAGACAGAACGAGTCTCTTTCCTGAGCGGTGTGACGGCTGCGTGGTCTAATGGTGTTTATACTTGCGTACTATTGTTTGTACAGATGAACGTGGTACCTTCTGGCGTTTGGAAATTGCTCCCAAAAATGAACCAGACTTGTGGGGGTCTACAATTTTCTGAGGTCTTGGCTGATTTCATTTGATTTTGCCATGATATCAAGCAAAGAGGCACTGAGTTTGAAGGTAGGCCTTGGAATACATCCACAGGTACACCTCCAATTGACTCAAATGATGTCAATTAGCCTATCAGATGCTTCTAAKGCCATGACARCATTTACTGGAATTTTCCAAGCTGTTTAAATGCACAGTCAACTTAGTGTATGTAAACGTCTGTCCCACTGTAATTGTGATACAGTGAATATAAGTGAAATAATCTGTCTGTAAACAATTGTTGGAAAAATGACTTGTGTCATCCACAAAGTAGATGTCCTAACCAACTTGCCAAAACTATAGTTTGTTTACTTCTTAGCGCTAGGGGTCAGATTTTATTTTTATTTTTAAATAACGTGCCCAACGTAAACGGACATTCTCTCTGGCCCAGATCGTAGAATATGCATACAATTTACAGATTAGGATAGAAAACACTCCAAAGTTTCCAAAACTGTAAAAATATTGTCTGTGAGTATAACAATAGTTATTCTGCAAGRGAAAACCTGAGAAAATGTAACCCGGAAGTGATATAAAAAAATATTTTAAAAAATTAAAAGAACTGTTTCTTGGCCCGTCTAACCTCCATTTAAAGTGGTATCAACCAGATTCCTTTTCCAATGGCTTCCTCAGGCTGTGACCAGGCTTTAGACATAGTTTCAGGCTTTTATTTTGAAAAATGAACGAGTCAAGTGTCCTCCGAATATTTCCTGCGCGCGCGGGAGGAGCTCACCAATTTCCGTTTGTCTCTTATTGAATAGGTTATGGTCCGGTTTAAATATTATCGATTATGTTTGTTAAAGACAAACTGAGGATTGATTATAAAAAACATTTGAAATGTTTCTACGACCATTACGGATACTTTTTGGAATTTGTCGAACGGAACACGGCTTTTTGTTTTCTCAACATAATGCGCAACCCAAATGGCGTTTTTTTGTGATAAAAGTAATATTTATCGAACAAAAATAACGTTTGTTGTGTAACTGGGAGTCTCGTGAGTGGAAACATCCGAAYATTATCAAAGGTAAGCGATTCATTTTATTGCTTTTCTTACTTTCGTGACCAAGCTAACCAAGCTAATATAAGGCTAAGCTGTTGTAGCATTGAAAGCTACACTCACAAAAGCTTGGATTTCTTTCGCTGTAAAATATATTTTCAAAATCGGACACGATAGGTGGATTCACAACAAGCTAAGCTGTGTTTTGGTATATTTCACTTGTGATTGCATGATTATAAATATTTCTAGGAATATTTCTTAATCTGATACGTTTGGGAATTTTCATC
>NC_036858.1:24086162-24114493 GCF_002910315.2 Salvelinus sp. IW2-2015
TTTTGTTCTAGTGTTCAGTGTTATTAAAAGTCATGAACACGTACCACGCTGCACCTTGGTCCTCTCCTTCTTCCTCAGACGAACGTCGTTACATTCTGACTTCTGTCAACATTTGTTTCTTCCACAGCTCAGCACATGTTATTCAATAATATTTCCACTGGGTCATTAGGGAGGCACTGGAATTAGCTCTTGGGCTCCCAATTTCTATTTCTTTTGCTCTCCCTCTTATATTTAGAGTGAGACATTGAATTCACAGTTTTGCTTCATGTTTTATTTAAACACTTGGTTTTCCTCTCAGTATTTTTTTATCTCCTCTAAAATGCTGATTTGTTGAAATGTACTACATCAACTTCAACTTTTTAAAGAAAAAAATCTGCAATATCTCACAACTTTAATATGTGCGCCTGTGGCGTCACAAGAGTAAATAAGTTATGTAACATTTTCATATTCACATTAACTCCCAAAATGAGACAAAGGGGCTCATGTTTGGGATGACTGACTGAGGACACAATGCAATCAATCTATCTGTTTGTACTACATTGATATTGATTACTGCATTGTTTGGTTTACAGCTTGCAAGAAAGGCATTTCACTGTACTTGTGCCCATGACATTAATTGGCTGCAGGGGGCGTATTGGAAAAACTGGAAAATATGTGCCAATTTTCAAACGGCCTCTTAATCAATTTTTGCTCTTACAATATGCATATTAATATTAATATTGGATAGAAAACAATCTCTAGTTTCTAAAACCGTTATAATTTTTTCTCTGAGTGGTACAGAAGTCATTTGGCAGCACTTTCCCTGACCAAGAAGTAGAATGTCAGAAATCTATGCTCGCTTCAACGTTATGCCTATACATGGTCATTATACGTAAGACCCTACGTACACTCCGTACGCCTTGCTCTGGGTGTCAAGAGGGTATGAGAGAAGAAATTTAGTGAATATCTTGTTCAGAGGTTGAATAAGAGCTATTTCTTTGACGTGACCGACCACTTCCGGAAGTCTGAAGCGCGCGACTTGGGAGTGATATTGCGTTCTGTTTTGCTGCTGTTTTGGACGGGAACAATCTCCGGCTGGGTTTTTATTTGATAAATGAGACCATATCATCGTAATGTATGTTTTTTCAATATAGTATAGAAATTTTTTTCGGGAGTTTTGCCGTGTTCCGTTCTCTGACTTTTTTAACGTTGGACAAATCCGTGCCAGTCGACCAGTGCCAATGCTAAGTGAGAAGGGAAAGTTGCCATCCTGACTCCAAACAACGACTCATCTGGACAAAGGACACCCTGATCAACATTCTGATGAAAGATCAGCCAAAGTAAGACCCAATTTATAATGTTATTTCATATATCTGTCGTGCATGTCAACTGGTCGCGGGCGCCCAAGTGTGTCTGGCTATTGTGGCTATGCTAACATAGCGCTACATTTTGTTTTCGCTGTAAAACATTTAATAAATCGGAAATATTGTCTGGAATCACAAGAATCCTGTCTTTCAATTGCTGCACAGTATGTATTTCTCAGATATGTTTTATGATGAGTAATTAGTTATTTGACGTTGGTGTCTGTAAATGTTATGGCTGCTTTCGGTACAATTTCTGATTGTAGCTGAAATGTAATTTATGATTTATACCATAAATATGCACATTTTTCAAAAAAAACATATGCTATACAATAAATATGTTATCAGACTGTCATCTTATGAAGTTGTTTCTTGGTTAGTGGCTATATATATCTTTATTTGGTCGAATTAGTGATAGCTAGTGACGGAGTAAAAAACTGATGGAGTTAGAAAAGTGCTCTCTTTTGCTGACGTGGTTAGCTAATAGATTTACATATTTTGTATTGGACTTGTTAATGTGTGAAAGTTAAATATTTTAACAAACTAGATTTTGAATTTCGCGCCTTGCACTTGAGCTGGATGTTGTCATAAGTGTACCTGTGTCGGGATTGCAGCCCAAACAAGTTAAAACTGGAAACATATCTGTGCCCGTATTTAAAAAGGGCCTCAAAGTAGGAGTGCTGATGTAGGATCAGTTTAGCCTTTTTAGATCATATTGAATCAGATTACAGTGGGGTTGTAAAATTAATGACAACTTTGATAAAGAAGAGCAAAAATTACTGTATAAAATAAATTATTTCCCCATTTTTTGAGCATACAATATAGCTCAGTATTTTTATTATTTATTTTGTACAGTCATTTTTGCTCATCTTTATTAAGGGTGTCAATCATTTCGGATCCCACTGTATAGGGACATGGTGGGGACTTGATCCTAGATCAGCACTTTTTTTTTAAACGGGTCCTGGCGTTGAGGACAGGATGGAGCTCTATGGCGCTGTTAGCAATATGCTATCTGGCATTGAAAAGCGGATGGAGCTCTGTTAGTGATTTTAGCGGGGACACTGTGTGACATTCCTGTGCCTGTCTATCACAGTGTTGACAGCAGAATGGAGTTATTTTGCCAGAGGAAAGCAGAGACGAGAGAGAATACTAAACAGTGMCTTTGCCCCAAATGACATCCTATTCCCTATATAGTGCCCTACTTTTGACCAGAGCCCTATCAAAAATAGTGCACCATGTAGGGAATAGGATGTCATTTTGGACTCAGTCAGCCAGTCATAAACAGAGCTGGAGGATAGAGGCAGAGGCTTTTAGCTGCCGAATTAACCTTGCCAATAACACTGAGCAGAGCTGTCACAAGAGAGAGGAGACCAGGTCTCWCTTTCTCTCTCGCTCTTCCCATCTGTCAGACAATCCAAACATCCGCTCCTCTTATAAACACGTCTCTTTCCCTTTTCCCTAATTCGCTCATTTATTCCCCCCATCCATCCATCTATCCATCCATCCATCCCTCCCTCTCTCTCTCCTCCAGGGCTCCTGCCTGCTGAGCTGCTCCAAACCCCCTCGGTCCGTCCGGGCCACCGGACGTCCACTGACAGGGCCGCAGAGAGGGAAAAATGCTTCCAGGTCAGATGTCAGGGGTAAAGAGGGGAGAGTAGTGTCTCTGGAGTGAGAAGGTCAGGACGAGATGAGGGGTTCTGGGACTTTGACACTCTGGCACGCTCCTCCATGGTGCAGAGAGGATGCTGGGTAATTTGCAGGCAGCAGAATTTTTATTCATGTATCCTTTATTTATGTGACATTGAGATTAATATCTCTTTCAAGTGTACCCTGGGCAAGAAAGCAACATACAAGATTGATTTATGGACCCAGGGTGGGTCCGTTTCATGTGGTTTCATCAACGTTGATCAGTACAATATCTATCTAAAGGGACGTTAATAAGGCAGAGAGGTGCGACAGATCCTCTCACTGAATTAAAACAGCTCTAAGCTTTAGACTCTCCCACTACTTCCATCCATCCTCTCTATCCCTCCCATGGGGATTTGGAGAGAAGAGGAAAGAAGAGGRGAGGAGGAGTGATCTCTCTCAGGATGAAGGGATAGAATGATCCACTCAGGATGAGAGCATTTGTGTTATAGCCAGACCTAGGAGTTAGTGGCATTTGTGATGAGCATAAGTAAATTGCCTCTGACAACCAGTCAGAGAGACAGAGAGACGAATAAGAGGGCGTGAGCCGGACACAGGAAGGTAGACACATGGGAGAGGAGTGTCTGTGTGTGCGTGCATATGTGTGTGTTATTCCAGAGGGAATCTGTTATTCTGGTTGCTGTCAGACTGGGACTTGTAACAATGGAGGAGGAGAAGAAGGCCTCAGTCTCTCCTTCTCTGAAAGCGGGTTGGCAATATGTCACCAAGCTTTACTACCCAAACACATGCTTTCAATAAACAGCACAAATTAAAGCCCAGCAAGACCACAGACACTCTGCTGAGAGGGGAGAGAGAGAAGTGTGTTGGGAGAAAGGAGTGTTTGTGTGTTGGCACTGGTCTGCGGCACTTAAAGGAATACTTTGGGATTGTGTCAGTGAAGCCCTTTATCAACTTCCCCAGAGTCAGATGAACTTGTGGATACCATTTTTATGCCTCTGCGTCCAGTATGAAGGAAGTTTGAGGTAATTTTGTGAGCCAATGTTAACTAGCATTAGCACAATACTATGGTAACAGCTAGAATGCTAGCTGTTACCGTAGACTTACAGTCATTGCGCTAATGCTACTTAGCAATTCATTGCCAAAATCTCGAAGTATCCATTTAAGGGTCCCACACTCTAACAAGTGTTTATCCTGTGGAGAGGGCAATTTTCCTATGTCCCTGTCAAGCAAACAGAGGTTATGACAGTGTATGCATGCGAGTGAATAAGCTCATGTCTGTGTGTGTCTGTCGCATGCTAGTGAATATGCTAATGTATGTGTGTGTTTAACATTCTTCAAAATATATGTGTTATACATCAAAATAAAGTGTAACTTRTTGTTAATCCAGCCSCTGTGTCAGATTTCAAAAAGGCTTAACGGCGAAAGCAAACCATGTGATTATCTGAGGACAGCGCCCCGCATACAAACACATGAAAATCATATTTCAAGCAGGCAGGTGCGCCACAAAAGTCAGAAATAGCGATATAATTAAAGCCTTACCTTTGAAGATCTTCTTCTGTTGGCACTCCAAAATGTCCCAGATACATCACAAATGGTCATTTAGTTCGATAATGTCCTTCTTTATGTCCCAAAAATGTCAATTTATTTGGCGCGTTTGATTCAGAAATACACCGGTTTCAACTCGCCCAACATGCCTACAAAGTATCTAATAAGTTACCTGTAAACTTGGTCCAAACATTTCAAACAGCGTTCCTAATCCAACCTCAGGTACCCTAAAACGTAAATAATCTATAAAATTTAAGACGGAATAAACTGTTTCTAATACCGGATAAAAACAACGTGAAGCGCGCTCCAGTTCACGCGCACCAAAACAATAGAGACCACCTGGAGTGACACTTACAATGAATAGGACTACTTCTTCATTTCTCAAAAGAAAAACATCGAACAATTTCTAAAGACTGTTGACATCTAGTGGAAGCCATAGGAACTGCAACCAGGTTCCTAATAATAAGGGTATCCCATAGAAAACAATTGGAAAATCCTATGACCTCGATTTTTGGGGGGGAGATGGTTTGTCCTCTGGGTTTCACCTGCCATATCAGTTCTGTTATACTCACAGACATTATTTTAACGGTTTTAGAAACGTTAGAGTTTTCTATCCAAATCTACCAATTATATGCATATCCTAGCTTCCGAGCCTGAGTAACAGGCAGTTTACTTTGGGCACYCGTTTCATCCAGAGGTGAAAATACTGCCCCCTACCCAAGAGAGGTTAAAACATGCCTGAGGTCAGGGAGAGAAAAACCCAGGTTCTCTACGGGGACTTCGGTTTGGTCCGCACTGTGAACCCGAATGAATACATACAAAAAATAAGGCCTATAGACTATGCCTCGAGTAAATTGGAGCTGAAAAAATACATTTCAGGCTATTCCATTAAAACTAGGGCTGTGACGGTAATATAATAACTGTGTAACTGACGGTTATAGATGAAGACCATCATAAAAAGAAAATAATTCTCAAAACCATTTCAATAGGCCTAGGTTCATTTTAGGATAAAACATTTCAAATGTATTAACTTTTCATGTAGATCAACTTTACCTAATAGTGGGAGTGTTTACCAATGATTATAAGCAATTGTTTTGCTAACTTAGTCTGTGTATTAAACTTTCTACATCTCCTCTTTCTAACTGTCCTTGGATGCTCGAGCAGCTAATGTGCTAGATGCGCAGGGGTGGGGAGCGATAGGCTATGGCATTTTCAGAAAAACTATTATTTGAGGAAGCCCAAAAAATGTTTTGTGTTCTTACTTACAGCTGGAAATWACTTTTGGATATCAGGGCGGCGGTAACTCACCTGCATTACGACCAGGAATATGACTTTCACGAATTGGAGGCTGCTCTAAAACACCYCCGGTGGAGAAGAGGTAGTCGGACTGGACGTCTAGTCCGACTCAGAAGGCGCGCACACCATCCACCGCAACCGAGTATATTACTCACTATTCATTCTCCGGATAATAAAGTAGACGAGCATCTCCTTCCACAGAGAAATCAGGGTTTGGAACGTACTCTGTTTCACATAAAAATGGCTCTCTCTGGACATACTGTCCCCTCCCATGCAGCCATCTTGGTTCTCAGTACATCACGCAGACAGGAATAAAGAACTATCCGTGAAGAAAGGCGTATGTTTCATGATTAACTACTCATGGTGTGATTGTGATAACATACAGGAACGCAAGTTCTTTTGTTCACCGACCTAGAATACCTCTATCAAATGCCGACCGTATTACCTCCCAAGAAAATTCTCTTTGGTTATAGTCACAGCCATGTATATTCCCCCTCAAGCCGCTACCACGATGACCCTCCAAGAACTACACTGGACTTTATGCAAACTGAAAACCACATATCCTGAGGCCGCATTTATTGCAGTTGGTGATTTTAACAAAGCAAATTTGAGGAAAACACTACCAAAGTTTCACCAACATATTGACTGTACTACTCGCGCTGGTAAAACATTGGACTACTGCTACTCAAATTTTCGAAATGCCTACAAGGCCCTCCCCCGCCCTCCCTTCAGCAAATCTGTCATGACTCCATTTTGCTCCTCCCTTCCTATAGGCAGAAACTCAAACAGGAAGTACCCGTGCTAAGGTCTATTCAATGCCTGTCTGACCAACCGGAATCCATGCTTCAAGAATGTTTTGATCAAGTGCACTGGGATATCTTCTAATGTACTTGTCCTCTTGTTAGTTGTGCACCGGGGCCTCCCACTCCTCATTCTATTCTGGTTAGAGCCAGTTTGCACTGTTCTGTGAAGGGAGTAGTACACAGCAGTGTACCAGATCTTAAGTTTCTTGGCAATTTCTCGCATGGAATAGCCTTCATTTTTCAGAACAAGAATAGACTGACAAGTTTCAGAAAAAAGGTCTTTGTTTCTTTGTATTTTGAGCCTGTAATCGAACCAGCAAATGCTGATAATCCAGATACTCAACTAGTCTAAAGAAGGCCTGTTTTATTGCTTCTTCAGGACAACAGCTTTCAGCTGTGCAGAAGGGTTTTCTAATGATCAATTAGCCTTTTAAAATTATCAACTTGGATTAGCTAACTGTTAGGAATTTTGTTAATAAATAGTTAAAACAAATTCTAGCTTTAGATAAAACTATAACTAATTGAACTCTGCACGCCTGGTGAAAAGAGATTTGTGTTGTGGGTCATAAAATAAGCAGAAAGGGTCGTTAAACTATGGTTGAACTGACCCAACTTAGCCCTGAGYTGTTTAGATAAGGCTGTGGGTAACTTTTTAGGTCTTCCATTATCTTGAGTTGTCTGCTAAAGTGGTAATAAATTATAGTGAGCCTTCAGGATAATTTATTATATTATGTGTCATGTGTGTGTGCTGTGAAGTTGGAATTAACTTTTGAACCTGTTTTCTATTTGTCAGGACAATGAGACTTATTCTGTAACCTATGATGTCATATCTTGTATATAAACCTGTGTTTATGATCAAATGGCAGCGTGCTCCGAGAATAAACACTATTATCTAATTTTAATAAGACTGTATCCTGTCTATTTTATGTTAATAAGTATCTTACAAATTCTTATAAATAGACAGATTGAATTTAATGAATGAGTATATTAGAGGAATTATTTAATTCCACTAACACTAACACAACATGCCATTGGAACACAGGAGAGATGGTTGCTGATAATGGGCCTCCATATATCTATGTAGATATTCCATTAAAAAATCTGCCGTTTCCAGCTACAATAGTCATTTACAACATATAAAATATCTACACCTTATTTCTGGTTAATTTTATGTTATTTAATAACAAAAAAATGTGCTTTTCTCTCAAAAACAAGGACATTTCTAAGTGACCCCAAACTTTTGAATGGTAGTGTATGTGGTAGGGTCTATAGACAATCACGGACTACAAAGGGAAAACCAGCCACGTCACGGACACCAACGTCTCGCTTCCGGACAAGCTAAACACCTTCTTCGACCGCTTTGAGGATAAAATCGTGCCACCAACGCGGCCCACTACCAAGGACTGTGGGTTCTCCGTCTCCGTGGCTGAGGTGAGTAAGACATTTAAGAGTGTTAACCGTCTCAAGGCTGCCGGCCCAGATGGCATCCCTAGCTGCGTCCTCAGAGCATGTGCAGACCAGCTGGCTGGAGTGTTTACAGACATATTCAGTCTCTCCCTATCCCAATCTGCTGTCCCCACTTGCTTCAAGATGTCCACCATTTTTCCTGTACCTAAGAAAGCAAAGATAACTGAACTAAATGACTATCGCCCCGTAGCACTCACATCTGTCATCATGAAGTGCTTTGAGAGGCTAGTTAAGGATCATATCACCTATACCTTACACCCTAGACCTACTTCAATTTGCTAACCGCCACAATAGATCCACAGACGATGTAATTGCCATCGCACTGCACACAGCCCTATTCCATCTGGAATACCTATGTAAGAATGCTGTTCATCTACTATAGCTCAGCATTCAACACCATAGTACCCTCCAAGCTCATCATTAAGCTCAGGGCCATGGGTCTGAACCCCGCCCTGTGCAACTGGGTCCTGGACTTCCTGACAGGCCGCCCCCAGGTGGTGAAGGTAGCAAACAACATCTCCACTTTGCTGATCCTCAACACAGGGGCCCCACAAGGGTACGTGCTCAGCCCCCTACTGTACTCCCTGTTCACCCATGACTGAGTGGCCACGCATGCCTCCAACTCAATCAACAAGTTTGCAGATGACACTACAGTGGTAGGCCTTATTACCAACAATGACGAGACAGCCTACAGGGATAAGGTGAGGGCCCTGGGAGAGTGGTGCCAGGAAAATAACTTCTCACTCAACGTCAACAAAACAAAGGAGCTGATCGTGGACTTCAGGAAACAGCAGAGGGAGCACGCCCCTATCCACAATGACGGGACCGCAGTGGAGAAGGTGGAAAGCTTTAAGTTCCCCGGCGTACACATCACTGTTGATCTGAAATGGTCCACCCACACAGACAGTGTGGTGAAGAAGGCGCAACTGCGCTCTTCAACCTCAGGAGGCTGAAGAAGTTTGGCTTGGCTCCTAAGACCCTCAGAAACTTTTACAAATGCACAAGTGAGAGCATCTTGTCGGGCTGTATCACCGCCTGGTACGGCAACTGCACCCTGCAACCGCAGGGCTCTCCAGAGGGTAGTGCAGTCTGCCCAACGCATCACCGGGGGCAATCTACCTGCCCTACAGGACACCTACAGCACCCGATGTCACAGGAAGGCCAAAAAGATCATCAAGGACAACAACCACCCGAGCCACGGCTTGTTCACCCCGCTATCATCCAGAAGGCGAGGTCAGTACAGGTGCATGAAAGCTGGGACCGAGAGACTGAAAAACAGCTTCTATCTCAAGGCCATCACTAGCTGGCTTCCACCCGGTTACACAACCCTGCACCTTAGAGGCTGCTGCCCTATATACATGGACTTGGAATCACTGGACACTTTAATAATGGAACACTAATCACTTTAATAATGTTTACATACTGATTTACTCATCTCATATGTGTATACTGTATTCTATTCTACTGTATTTTAGTCGATGCCACTCCGACATTACTCAATCTAAAATGTATATATTTCTTAATTCCATACTTTTAGATGTGTGTGTATTGTTGTGAATTGTTTTTACATCCTACTGCACTGTTAGATACTACTGCACTGTTGGAGCTAGGAACACAAGTATTTCGCCACACCTGCAATAACATCTGCTAAATATGTGACCAATCAAATTTTATTTGAAATAGTTGACCAGATGCAGGTAAGGCTATTGCTTCAAATCCTATTATAACAATTGGATGACTTTGGGTGTTACCAGTCAGAAAAAATGTGTTGTATTCAATTGCATGAGCCTACTTCCTTCCAATATTTCTGTCATTCAGTGATATTTATTCCCATAGTAATTTGTTATGGATCCATCTAGAAAACAGTGCATGTGGTGTGCTATGCAAAGACATGGGTGAAGTGACATGCCTCGCAAACAGCCATTAATGCATTTAAAGTCCCTAAACTCGGCAAGAGTCTATTGTCCTGCTGACAGACCATCAAGGGTGGAGGGCTTCTTATGTTTTCCAATTTATTGGAAAGGCTGCTAAACCATTTACACCTGGCCCACAGCGTTGTTGCATACTTACAGTACACTTTTACTCCATTCTCCGCCTGATTCTCTACCAATGCCACCAGATTATTATTTCTATTGTTGTTATCTATTTGGTAACATCCCACAAGTAAATGTAATAAATAAAACACCTACATTAAATAGCTCAGGTCATGAAAATTAAGCATGGAATACATTGCAAGTTTGACCTTTTTGGCCATTAGGCTACACTTTACAATAGGACTCTACTCTGACTGACCGCAGCATCTATCGATAGTCTAAACTGTGGCACAAATTGTGATTTTTCACATATAGCCGAGCTATTAGAGTATCATTTTGTAAATTAATGGTGGTGGGAATGTTTCAGTCAGTCTCTTTCCTATTGCACTAGAGTCCTGCATCAGGCAACAACAAAGAAGTCAGCTGGCGGGTGGTCCCGATGTTGAGAGAGAACTTGGGTAAATAAAATGGCGCAATTACACTTGACATGTGGACTGACGATTTTCGAAAAATAGGATACTTGTGCCTTACAGCTCATTACATAAACAAATAGTGTATGTTATCCACAACGGAGTGGGACAGTGCAGCTCAAAACTGCAGATAACATAAGACCAGATATTGTGAAATAATACTTGTGGATCTTGTTAATTTCCTCTCGCTTCAAAAGGACTACTGTCCACCTGGTAATTGTGTGGTTCCAAAGGATAAAGATGGATGTGTGGTTCCAGAGAGAAGCCAGCGGCAAGCCTGCGACCAGGCACGGTGGATGACATACTTTTCCTGCACAGCAATTTGAAGAAATCCAGTGATGGACTAGTTATTGTTTTAGTATATTTATTTGTTGTCTAATATTAGAAGGGTCTTTAAAGCGATTTGAGTTGTCAATGTGCCACATCGCATTGTGCCCAAAAAATATATCTGTTCTTAATTCAAGGCATGGTTTCTTTTTAGCCAAATGTTGAATAGACATGCAGACACATTCATGAATACAGGAAAATTGGAATAATAGCCTACTGTCTGTAGTCATAAATACAATTATGCTAAGTAAATCGATACTGTTTTGTTGGATAACGGATTGGCTCTTGGAACTCATTAAGAGGCGGCTTCTATCTTCAATATAATAATTAATTCAGAAGGTTAAACGCATAGGTCTTAGTCCTGCAGTAAATTAAATCAGATTACCAGGTTAATTATGGCTGCAATCCCGGTAACGGGATCGATATGACAACAGCCAGTGAAAGTGCAGGGCGCCAAATTCAAACAACAGGCATCTCATAATTAAAATTCCTCAAACATACATGTGTCTTATACCATTTTAAAGGTAATCTTGTTGTTAATCCCACCAAAGTGTCCGATTCCAAATAGGATTTTCAGTGAAAGCACCACAAACGATTATGTTAGGTCACTGCCAAATCACAGACAAACACAGTCATTTTTCCAGCCAAAGATAGGATTCACAAAATGCACAAATAGAGATAAAATGAATCACTAACCTTTGATGATCTTCATCAGATGACACTCATAGGACTCCATGTTACACAATACATGTATGTTTTGTTTGATAAAGTTCAAATTTATATAAAAAATCTGAGTTTACATTGGCGTGTTACGTTCACTAGTTCCAAAAACATCCAGTGATTTTGCATTGCCACATCGATTCAACAGAAATACTCATCATAAATGTAGATGATAATACAAGTTATACACATGGAATTATAGATATACCTCTCCTTAATGCAACCACTGTGTCAGATTTCAAAAAAACTTTACGGAAAAAGCAAACCATGCAATAATCTGAGACGACGCTCAGAACAATAGTCAAATTAGCCGCCATGTTGGAGTCAACAGAAACCAGAAATTACATGATAAATATTCCCTTACCTTTGATGATCTTCATCAGAATGCACTCCCAGGAATAATATGCATATATTAGCAACTATGACTGAGGAGCAGGCTGTTTACTCTGGGCACATCTGTGCACCTTTCATCCAAGCTACTCAATACTGCCCCTGCAGCCACAAGAAGTACATTTTTCATTAGGTTATAATAATCCATACCTTCTTGGAATTTTATAAAGTCCAAAAGTTATGGATGGATTTAGAAATTTGTCTTTCAGAAGTATTACAATGGAAATTAACTTTTAATCCGTCTGTCTGCATATTTCAAGACATGGCATATAAGGGTGATGTGAGATGGGTTGGACGATACTGTTCTCGTCAATCATCTTGAAAAAACATATACTTAAACTGAAAATTAACCAATGTCAACCTTTAAATACTTAATTATCCAAATGTTGAAAGTGCGTGTGGGCGACAGAGAGAAACAAAATGGTGCAGTTTGAGGCCATGTGGCAGAGAGTGATGCAGGCGCTGGAGATGGGGTGTGAGCAGGTGAGTCTGGGCAGATGTGTTGTACTTGTTGTTTGTATTAGTAAGTTTTGTATTGTCTAAAAAGATTGAATAAAATCGTACAAATTAATTAAATAAGGAAAAATGACAAGCATCTGATTATTCATTATGCATAGGATTTTTTGATTTACTTCGTATACATTCTTCATTGTTACCACAATGTCACAAATAATTGAACACACACAACATGAGCAGATTAACTTGGTCGAAACATTTCTTTATTAAAGACAATCAGAAAGAATGTTGGTACTTATTTATTTTGATCCAAAGCCACAAATGAGTGAGTCACTCAGCTTTAGGCTGACAAATATAGCTTTCTGCTGCAAAATAGACTACTAAATAGGCCAAGCGTAAACAAATATATTAAATTGCCTAAATAAACTAGTACATTTCATAAATAAATGAAGTAGCTCAGGTCTTGAAAATATGGGCAACCTTTTTCCCCTCRCTATCCTCGCTGGACTCTCCTTCAGTTTCTTCACATGAGCAAATAAGGACTCAGTGTTTTAGAAACTCACATTTATATAGAGGGGCTATCACTCATTCACACTTTGGTAAATAAAGAAAAATGTGTTATTTATAATTATTTCTGTCTGTTTTTAGAAGGAGAGAAACCAAAAGCCCACTGTGCCTATTTTTTTTAAACTTCAGTCCACATGTCAAGTGTAATTGTGCCATTGTATTTACATTTAAGTCATTTAGCAGACGCTCTTATCCAGAGCGACTTACAAATTGGAAAGTTCATACATATTCATCCTGGTCCCCCCGTGGGGAATGAAACCACAACCCTGGCGTTGCAAGCGCCATGCTCTACCAACTGAGCCACACGGGACCACGGGACCACACGGGACCACGGGACCACACGGGACCACATTTACCTAAGTTCTCTCTCAACTCCGGGACCACCCGCCAGCAAATAATTGTTTTGCCTGATGTAGGACTCTAGTGCCAAGACTCTTGGACTAAAACATTCGTACCTCCATTCATTTACAAAAAGATAGTCAATTTAAGCCACAGTTCAGACTACCGATAGATCAGCATTCTAACTCCCCCTTTTGATAGTGTGGTGCAATGACAGAATGATGCAATTTACCACAATCTGCCAAAGTCTACCACAAATGGTTGCGGCATAAATTAAAAACTTTTAATGGAGGTACACTGTACAGTCGTGGCCAAACGTTTTGAGAATGACATACATTTTCACAAAGTCTGCTGCCTCAGTTTGTATGATGGCAATTTGCATATACTCCAGAATGTTATGAAGAGTGATCAGATGAATTGCAATTAATTGCGAAGTCCCTCTTTGGGACCCTCAAATTCCCTCAAATTAATAGGCCCACAGCGTCGTCACAGATCCCACACACCCCAGCCACAAGCTGTTCACTCCCTTACAGTCAGGCAGACGGTATCAGAGCATGAGGTCTGACATCAACAGGCTCAGAGAGTTCAACAGGCTCAGAGTTTCTATCTACAAGCCATCAGACTGCTGAACATTTGAACTGGATTGACAACCTGCTCTGATTCTCCACACCTTAGCAAACATGCACTGACTCACGCACACAGGCATACAAACATCCACACACACACATCATAACTGCTGCAACCAGACACTTATGATTGCACAATTTAAACACTTGCCCCCAAAGTCTCTCCCCTCTCTCAAAACACGTGTACATATTGGATTGGCATTATTTCTTATTGTTGCATTGTAGAGAAGGAACCTGCAAGTAAACTTTTCTTTTGACGGTGTACACCATGTGTATCCCATACATATGACTAATAAAACTTGAAACACTATAATGAAGGGGTTAATGGTAATGTGGCTCTGGTGAAACAAGCCATAGGCTTTGTCTGTCTATAAGAGTTATAATATAGGCTACTAAAAATGTCAAGTGATATTTACATACTGGCATTTGGACGATTGGCACTTGACAGTGCAGCAGACATCATTAACCCATGGGTTATGGTTGATGGGCAACCTCCATTAAAAGTGCTCTTCAGTCCAGGACTAGGTTCAATCGGTGTCTGGGAAACTCTACAAGGTAGTGAGAGCAGTGCTCTTCCAAAGCTCAACTGGTAGAGTAAAGCACGTCTCTTCTGTGGGGATAACTCACACATTGACAGGCAGCCAATTAGGACTACCCACCTTGGCCACAAACCCTTCCCAGCATGTCGTGCTCCTAGGCTGGTCACTATGGTGGCACGGAGCAGGCTGACCACATGACCGCCTGCTGTATTTCTGTAAAGAAAGTACAGTTACAGCCACATAGCTAGCTAGTCTAGTAGGGCTGAAATACCAACCCCAAGAGTGCAGGCAGAGGTAGGGGCAGTTTTTCCGTAGCCGTTCCCCAGGGCCTGTGATGCTCTACCTCTCTGCACGCACTAGACCCAACCATGACCTCACTTTTGACAGAATAACAGAGCACTGTCAGTCTCTGCGAATCTCTCTCCCTCACTTTTCATGTCTCTCTACCTCCCTCACTCTCACTTCTCATCTCCCTCTCTCCACCTCCCTCCCTCTCTCACTCCCACTCTTATGACACCAACACTCCTTTCTCTCTACCTACCTCACTTCTCCTCTCACTCTTTCACTGCCTCCCTGCTCACTCTCCTGTGTCCCTTTCCCACATTTCACCTCCCTCTCACCACCAAATCACCTACCCTGCTCTCTCGAGAGAGTAGACCTTTCCCTTTTTAAACGAATGGTCCTATGCACTGCTGACAGTGTCTCTTCCATTACCCCCTCCATACACACATCCACTGTTCACACACAAATACGGAAACGCATACACTTACATACCCACGGGGAATGCCCCTGCATGCACTCACACACACAGAAACACACACACTGTACACACACACACACTGTACACACTGTACACACACAATGTACGTACACACACACACACACACACACACACGCACACGCACACGCACACGCACACACCTCTGCCTGCCAAGACCAACGCTACCACTTGCCCCTACTTACCGTCCCCCCTCTCTGAAGCACCCCAGCAAAGAAATTTGACAAACAGTACACTGTTCGCTTTCTCTTCATATTCGGGTAAGATGAAAAATGAAGGCATGGCAATGTTGAAAAAGCCCTGCGCTTTTAAAATGGCTGTGTTCCTGTGGAATTGCGCATGTTTTGAGCTCCACCATTAGGTAAAAGATATGAGTTATTTTTCGTAAAAAATAAGGGAGGGTTGTCAAACTTTTATATTTTTGCTTTGGGGAGGGTTATGTTTTTTTATTGGACACAGGYTTTACATTCACTCTTTTGCAGGTTTTACTACAGTATATAATTTCTTCCATCCTAGCCAAATTTCCTCATCTGCTTGCATGCGCCTGCACTACACAGTGCAATCGGTATTCAGACCCCTTGACTTTTTCCACATTTTGTTACGTTACAGCCATAACCTAAAATGTAAAAAAATCAGCAYTCTACACACAATACCCTCTAATTACAAAGCGAAAAGTGGTTAAAATTCTTTTGCAAATGTATTAAAAATAAAAAACAGAAACACCTTATTTACAAAAGTATAGATTCCATTTAATATGAGACTCAAAATTGAGCATCCTATTCCCATTGATCATCCTTGAGATGTTTCTACAACTTGATTGGAGTCCACCTGTGGTAAATTCAATTGATTGGACATGATTTGGAATTGCACACACCTGTCTATATAAGGTCCCACAGTTGACAGTGCATGTCAGAGCAAAAACCAAACCATGAGGTCGAAGGAATTGTCTGTAGTGCTCCGAGACAAGATTGTGTCGAGGCACAGATCTGGGGAAGGGTACCAACACATTTCTGCAGCATTGAAGGTCCCCAAGAACACAGTGGCCTCCATCATTCTTAAATTGAAGAAGTTTGGAACCACCAACCTGAGCAATCGAGGGAGAAGGGTCTCTATGGAGACAGGAGAATCTTCTAGAAGGACAGCCATCTCTGCAGCACTCGACCAATCTGGACTTTATGGTAGAGTTGCCAGACGGAAGCCACTCCTCAGTAAAAGGCACATGACAGCCTGCTTGGAGTTTGCCAAATGGCACCTAAACAAGATTGTCTGGTCTGATGAAACCAAGATTAAACTCTTTGGTCTGAATGCCAAGTATCCCGTCTGGAGGAAACCTGGCACCATCRCTATATTGGTCACATACACAAGCATGGTGGTGGCAGTATCATGCTGTGGGGATGTTTTTTAGAGGCAGGGACTGGGAGACTAGTAAGGATTGAGGCAAAGATGAACGGAACAAAGTACAGAGAGATCCTTGATGAAAACCTGCCCCAGAGCACTCAGGACCTCATACTGGGGCGAAGGTTAACCTTCCAACATGACAACAAATCAAATCAAGTTTATTTTATATAGCCCTTCGTACATCAGCTAATATCTCGAAGTGCTGTACAGAAACCCAGCCTAAAACCCCAAACAGCAAGCAATGCAGGTGTAGAAGCACGGTGGCTAGGAAAAACTCCCTAGAAAACAACCATAAGCACACAGCCAAGACCAGGCAGGAGTGGCTTCGGGACAAATGTGAATGTCCTTGAGTGGCTCAGCCAGAGCCCGGACTTGAACCCAATCGAACATCTCTGGAGAGACCTGAAAATAGCTGTGTAGCAACACTCCCCATCCAACCTGATAGAGCTTGAGAGGATCTGCAGGGAAGAATGGGAGAAACTCCCCAAATACAGGTGTGGCAAGCTTGTAGCGTCATACCCAAGAAGACTCGAGGCTGTAATTGCTACCAAAGGTGATTCAACAAAGTAGAGTAAAGGGTCTGAATGCTTATGTAAAACATTTCTTACAACCTGTTTTTGCTTTGTTATGATGGAGTATTGTGTGTAGAATGATGAGTAAAAAAAAAAAGATTTAATCAATTTTAGAATAAAATTAATTGTGTGCTCTGTATTTAGTTTAAGATAGGTCATAAGTAATTATGATGTAAAATAAATAACATTAGCCTATTTCTATAATTTGTTGGGTATAGTAAGCACTTGATTTTGTTGGTAATTGCTGCAATATAGCCTGTTAAACTTTTGAGAAGGTTTAAACCAGTTCTCGCAACTGTTTTGTTTCATTCTGTTGAGCYATTTGCTTTGGCCAAATTAAGTTCCAACTGTAATGCTGTGATTGCCACAATATACTGTACAATGAACAAAAAATATAAACGCAACATGAAAAGTATTGATCCCATGTTTCATGAGCTGAAATAAAAAATCCCTGAAATTTACCATTTGCATATTTTCCAGCTTTTTTCTCTCAAATTTTGTGAATGAATTTGTTTACATCCCTGTTAGTGAGCATTTCTCCTTTGTCAAGATAATCCAACCACCTGACAGTTGCAGCATATCAATCTCAGTACACAGGTGCACCTTGTGCTAGGGACAATAAAAGTCCACTCTAAAATGTGCAGTGGTCACACAATGCCACAGATGTCTCAAGTTTTGAGGGAGCGTAAATTTAGCATACTGACTATAGGAATGTCCACTAGAGCTGTTGCCAGAGATTTGAATGTTCATTTGTRTACAATAAGCCGCCTCCAATGTCGTTTTAGAGAAATTGGCAGTACGTCCAACCGGCCTCACAATCGCAGACCACATGTAACCACGCCAGCCCAGGACCTGCACATCCGACTTCTTCAACAGCGGAATTGTCTGAGACCAGCCACCCAGACAGCTGATGAAACTGTGGGTTTGCACAACCAAAGAATTTCTGCACAAACTGTCGGAAACAGTCTCGGAAGTTAATCTGCATGCTTGTCGTCCTCACTAGGGTCTTGACCTGACTGCAGTTCGGCATCGTAAACGACTTCAGTGGAAAAGTGCTCACCTTCAATGGCCACTGGCACACTGGAAAAATGTGCTCTTCACGAACTAATCAAAGTTTCAACCATACCAGGCAGATGGCATTCTGTGGGCGAGCGGTTTTCTGATGTCAACATTGTGAAGAGTGCCCTATAGTGGCATTGGAGTTATGGTATGGTCAGTAACAAGCTACAAACACAATTGCATTTTATCGATGGCAATTTGAATGCACAGAGATACCGTGGCGAGATCCTGCATTGTCATGCCATTCATCCGCAACCATCACCTCATGTTTCAGCATGATAATGCATAGCTTCATGTTACAATGATCTTTACACAATTCCTGGAAGCTGAAAATGTTCCAGTTCTTCCATGGCCTGCTTACTAACCAGACATAACACCCATTGAGCACGTTGGGGATGCTCTGAATAACTTGTATGACAGAGTGTTCCAGTTTCCGCCAATATCCAGCAACTTCACACAGCCATTGAAGAGGAGTGGGACAACATTCCACGATCAATAGCCTGATCAACTCTATGCGAAGGAGATGTGTCGAGCTGTAAAAGGCAAATGGTGTCGGGGATGAAGGTCCGGGTGCCTTGTTAGTATCCGACGCCGAGAGGGTAATCTACTTTTACCATCGGTCCTATTAGCCAACGTACAATCAATCGATAATAAAATAGATGAACTACGATCACGAAAATCTTACCAACGGGACATTAACTTCTCTGGGATATGTGGGACGGTAGCGTCCCACTTGGCCAAAAGCCAGAAAAAATGTAGCGCGCCAAATTCAAATATATTACTATAAAAATCAATCTTTCATGAAATCACACATGAAAGACACCAAATTAAAGCTACACATGTTGTGAATCCAGCCAACATGTCTGATTTCAAAAAGGAWTTACGGCGAAAGCACACCAAATGATTATGTTAGCTCAGTACATAGCCACAGAAAAACACAGCCATTTTCCCAGGAAAAGATAGTAGTCACAAAAAGCAGAAATATAGATATAGGGAAAATTAATCACTAACCTTTGATGATCTTCATCAGATGACACTCATAGGACATCATGTTACACAATACATGTATGTTTTGTTCGATAATGTGCATATTTATATCCACAAATCTCGGTTTACATTGGCGCCATGTTCAGAAATGCCTCCAAAATATCCGGAGAAATTGCAGAGAGCCATGTCAAATAACAGAAATACTCATCATAAACTTTGATGAAAGATACATGTTTTACATAGATACACTTGTTCTTAATGCAACCGCTGTGTCAGATTTAAAAAAAACTTTACATAAAAAGCACACCATGCAATAATGTGAGACGGCGCTCAAAAATAACAAAATGTCTCCGCCATGTTGGAGTCAACAGAAATACAAAATTACATCATAAATATTCCTTTACCTTTGATGATCTTCATCAGAATGCACTCCCAGGAATCCTAGTTCCACAATAAATCGTTGTTTTGTTCGATAATGTCCATTACTTATGTCAAAGTAGCTACTTTTGCTAGCATGTTTAGTGCACATGTCCAAARGCTCGCGCAGATGCAGGCGAACTCTGACGACAAACTTCAAAAAGTTATATAACAGGTCGAATAAACTGGTCAAACTAAGTAGAGAATCAATCTTCAGGATGTTGTTATCATAACTATCCAATAACGTTCCAACCGGAGAATTCCTTTGTGTCTCTAGAAGTTATGGAAAGCAAGACGATATCGTTTGGAACGCGCGTGACCAGGAACTGGCATTCTGCCAGACCAATGACTGAAACACCTCCCATCCGGCCCCACTTCACACTAGAGGCTTCATTCCACGTTCTGCAGACTGTTGACATCTAGTGGAAGGCGTAGGAAGTGCAAACATATCCATATCTTACAGGGAATTGAATAGGCGATGAGTTGAACATTGACCAGTCTCAGAATTCTCACTTCCTGTTTGGATTTTTTCTCTCAGGTTTTTGCCTGCCATATGAGTTATGTTATACTCACAGACATCATTCAAACAGTTTTAGAAACTTCAGTGTATTTTCTATCCAATATTAATAATTTGCATATATTAGCATCTGGGACAGAGTAGGAGGCAGTTCACTATGGGCACGCAATTCATCCAAAAGTGAAAATGCTGCCCCCTATCACAAAGAAGTTAAAAACTGTAATATCTTATGTTTCACCGAGGCGTGGCTGAACAACGACATGTATAACATACAGTTGGCGGGTTTTAAGCTTTTTCAGCAGAATAGAACAGCGACCTCTGGTAAGACAAGGGGTGAAGGTCTATGTAAACAACAGCAAGTGCCTGAAATCTAACGAAGTCTCGAGGTTTTGCTCGCCTGAGGTAGAGTATCTCATGATAAGCTGTAGACCACACTATTTACCAAGAGTTTTCATGGAGTTTTCGTAGCTATTTATATACCACCACAAACTGATGCTGGGACTAAGACCGCACTCAATGAGCTGTATACGGCCATCAGCCATCAGCAAACAGGAAAACACTAATCCAGAGGCAGCGCTCCTAGTGGCCAGGGACTTTAATGCAGGGTAACTCAAATCCGTTATACCTCATTTCTACCAGCATGTTAAATGTGCAACCAGAGGGGGGAAAAAAACTCTAGACCACCTTTACTCCACACACAGAGAAGCGTACAAAGCTCTTCCTCGCCCTTCATTTGGCAAATCTGACCATAATTCTATCTTCCTGATTCCTGCTTACGAGCAAAAACTAAAGCAGGAAGCACAAGTGACTCGGTCAATAAGAAAGTGGTCAGATGAAGGACTGTTTTGCTAGCACAGACTGGAATATGTTCCGGGATTCTTCCGATGGCATTGAGAAGTACACCACATCAGTCACTGGCTTCATCAATAAGTGCWTTGATGACGTCGTCCCCACAGTGACCGTACTGTACCTACATACCCAACCAGAAGCCATGGATTACAGGCAACATCTGCACTGAGCTGAAGGGTAGAGCTGCCGCTTTCAAGGAGCGGGACTCTAACCCGGAAGCTTACATGAAATCCCGCTATGCCCTCCGAAGAACCATCAAACAAGACAAAGCGTCAATACAAAGTGTCAGAACTAAGATTGAATCGTACTACACCGGCTCCGACGTTGGTCGGATGTGGCAGGGCTTGCAAACTATTACAGACCACAAAGGGAAGCACAACAGCAAGCTGCCCAGTGACACGAGCTTACCAGACGAGCTAAATTACTTCTATAATCGCGTCGAGGCAAGTAACACTGAAGCATGCATGAGAGGATCAGGTGTTCCGGACGACTGTGATCACGCTGATGTGAGTAAGATATTTAAAACAGGTCAACATTCACAAGGCCACAGGGCCAGACAGATTACCAGGACATGTACTCCGAGCATGCGCTGACCAACTGGCAAGTGTCTTCACTGACATTTTCAACCTGTCCCTGACTGAGTCTGTAATACCAACATGTTTCAAGCAGACACCATAGTCCTGTGCCCAAGAACACTAAAGTAACCTGCCCTAAATGACTACCAACACGTAGCACTCACGTCTGTAGCCATGAAGTGCTTTGAAAGGCTGGTCATGGCTCATATCAAACACCATTATCCAGAAACCCTAGGCCTACTTACCGCCCAACAGATCCACAGATGATGCAATCTCTATTGCACTCCACACTGCCCACCTCGACAAAAGGAACACCTATTTGAGAATGCTATTCATCAAGCTCATCAGTAGCTAAGGACTGGGACTAAACACCTCCCTCTGCAACTGGATCCTAAGACTTCCTGACACGCCGCCCCAGGTGGTAAGGGTAGGTAACAATACACCCGCCACGCTGATCCTCAACATGGGCCCCTCAGGGGTGCGTGCTCAATCTCCTCCTTACTCCCTGTTCACTTATGACTGCATGGCCAGGCACGACTCCAACACCATCATCAAGTTTGCCGATGACACAACAGTGGTACAAACGATGACAGCCTATAGGGAGGAGGTCAGAGACCTGGCCGTGTGGTTTGGCATGGGTCCTTTGAGGATCTCCTCAATGTTCTATAGCTGCACCAGGAGCATCCTGACTGGTTGCATCACTGCCTGGTATGGCAACTGCTGGCCTCCGACCGCAAGGCACTACAGAGGTGCTCTCTGCTACCGCACGGCAAGCAGTACCGGAGCGAAGGCTCTTAACATCTTCTACCCATTTCCATTACATTTACATTTAAGTCATTTAGCAGACGCTCTTATCCAGAGCGACTTACAAATTGTGCATTCACCTTATGATATCCAGTGGAACAACCACTTTACAATAGTGCATCTAACTCTTTTAAGGGGGGGGGGGTTAGAAGGATTATTTATCCTATCCTAGGTATTCCTTAAAGAGGTGGGGTTTCAGGTGTCTCCGGAAGGTGGTGATTGACTCCGCTGACCTGGCGTCGTGAGGGAGTTTGTTCCACCATTGGGGTGCCAGAGCAGCGAACAGTTTTGACTGGGCTGAGCGGGAACTGTACTTCCTCAGAGGTAGGGAGGCGAGCAGGCCAGAGGTGGATGAACGCAGTGCCCTTGTTTGGGTGTAGGGCCTGATCAGAGCCTGAAGGTACGGAGGTGCCGTTCCCTCACAGCTCCGTAGGCAAGCACCATGGTCTTGTAGCGGATGCGAGCTTCAACTGGAAGCCAGTGGAGAGAGCGAGGAGCGGGGTGACGTGAGAGAACTTGGGAAGTTGAACACCAGACGGGCTGCGGCGTTCTGGATGAGTTTGTAGGGGTTTAATGGCACAGGCAGGGAGCCCAGCCAACAGCGAGTTGCAGTAATCCAGACGGAATGACAAGTGCCTGGATTAGGACCTGCGCGCTTCCTGCGTGAGCAGGGTCGTACTCTGCGAATGTTGTAGAGCATGAACCTACAGGAACGGGTCACCGCCTTGATGTTAGTTGAGAACGACAGGGTGTTGTCCAGGATCACGCCAAGGTTCTTAGCACTCTGGGAGGAGGACACAATGGAGTTGTCAACCGTGATGGCGAGATCATGGAACGGGCAGTCCTTCCCCGGGAGGAAGAGCAGCTCCGTCTTGCCGAGGTTCAGCTAGACATACCCCCTAGACATAAGACTCCTGAACAGCTAACCAAAAGGCTACCCAGACCTCTCTTTCGTGCTGCTGCTACTCTCTGTTTATTATCTATGCATAGTCACTTTAACTCTACCTACATGTACATATTACCTCAATTACCTTGATTAACCGGTACCCCCGCACATTGACTCTGTACCGGTACCCCCTGTATATAGCCTCGCTATTGTTATTTTACTGCTGCTGTTTAATTATTTGTCACTAATTTTAAAWTTTTTACCTAACACTTTTTCTATTTGTTTTTTTTACTTCTTAATTAAAGCATTGTTTGTTAAGGGCTTGTAAGTAAGCATTTCACTGTAAGGTGAAATACCTGTTGTATTCTGCGCATGTGGCAAATTAAATTTGATTGGATTTACAAGTCAAAAGTTTGGACACACCTACTGATTCAAAGGTTGTCTTTATTTGACCATTTTCTACATTGTAGAATAATAGCGAAGACATCAAAATTAAATAACACATATGTAATCATGTAGTAACCCAAAAAAAGTCAAAATATATTTTAGATTCTTCAAAATAGTCACCCCTTGCCTTGATGACAGTTTTGCACACTTGGCATTCTCTCAACCAGCTTCATGAGGTAGTCACATGGAATGCATTTCAATTAACAGGTGTACCTTGTTAAAAGTTAATTTGCTTGAGCCAATCAGTTGTTTTGTGACAAGATAGGGGCATTATACAGAAGATAGCCCTATTAGGTAAAAGACCAAGTCCATATTATGGCAAGAACAGCTCAAAAAAGCAAAGAGAAACGACAGTCCATCATTACTTTAAGACACGAAGGTCAGTCAATCTGGAAAATTTCAAGAACTTTGAAGGTTTCTTCAAGAACAGTCGCAAAAATCATCAAAAGCTCTATGATGAAACTGGCTCTTATGAGGACTGCCACAGGAAAGGAACACCCAGAGTTACCTCTGCTACAGAGAATAAGTTCACTAGAGTTACCAGCCTCAGAAATTGCAGCACAAATAAATGCTTCAAAGAGTTCAAGTAACACATCTCAACATCAACTGTTCAGAGGAGACTACGTGAATCAGGCCTTCATGGTTGAATTGCTGCAAAGAACCCACTACTAAAGGACACCAATAAGAAGGGGAGAATTGCATGGGCTAAAACACGTGCAATGTACATTAGACAGGAGGACATCTGTGCTTTGATCTGATACGTTTTTGGTTCCAACCGCCTTGTCTTTGTGAGACGCAGAGTAGGTGAACCGATGATCTCCGCATATGTGGTTCCCACCATGAAGCATGGAGGAGGTGAGATGGTGTGGGGCTGCTATGCTGGGGACACTGTCAGTGATTTATTGAAAATGTAAGGCACACTTAACCAGCATGGTTACCACAGCACTCTGCAGCAATATGCCATTCCATCTGGTTTGCACTTAGTGGGACTATCATTAGTTTTTTCTACAGGACAATGACCCAAAACACACCTCCAGGCCGCGTAATGGCCTGGATAACGATATTTACAATTTTAGCGGCCTTTTAAGCATTCTAATACAGTTAAATAGTTAACACACACACATGGATGCAGCAGTCTAAGGCACTGCATCTCAGTGCAAGAGGCGTCACCACAGTCCCTGTATCGAATCCAGGATGTATCACATCCGTCTGTGATTGGGAGTCCCATAGGGCAGCGCACAATTGGCCCAGCGTTGTCCGGGCCGTCATTGTAAATAAAAATTTGTTCTTAACTGACTTGCCTAGTTAAAGGTCACACACACACCACACTAAGCAAAAAGTTATTTTGTTGGCATTTACGTATGTCCCCATTACCAGTAAAACATAATCAAAACCTTTCACTTACTTSCTGTGCTGTTTCGTTGCTCATTTGTTCAGTCATTTCATTCTCAACCAGGATTTCTTTGGAACGCCGTTTGGGTCTTTGCATGTCAAAAAAAGATACACGTCAAATAACACTTTGACGTGTCAAATAACACGACATAATTTGTTTTAGTAGCTATAGTTAGCTAGCTAACTATTTAGCTATGTGTCATCTAAAATAACTCTAATTTATAAGACAGTTCTTATTTGATTAATGSTGGTAGGACCCATCTATGTGAAGCTAGCCACAAGTAAGGATTAGCCACATTCCACTATTGTGCCTAATCCTTATTGTGGCTAGCTTCACAACACATAAACCAGTCCGGTCGAGCATCACTAGCCAGATGATGCTAGCTGACTGCTTATAACGTTAGCTTTGGGCAACAGGGTAGCTGGCTGGCTATTTATTTTAATGAACTGAAGTTCAATTTCAATAGGTAAACAACAAGTGGCAACCTAGATAAAACTTACTCAWAAGGATTCTTAAATCAATGCTAAGAATAATGAAAATGACTGCAGTTTCTACTGGTCATGTCACGCCCTGACCTTAGAGATCCTTTTATTTCTCTATTTGGTTAGGTCAGGGTGTGATTAAAGTGGAGAAGGTGGAAAGTTTTAAGTTCCTCGGTGTACACATCACGGACAAACTGAATTGGTCCACCCACACAGACAGTGTTGTGAAGAAGGCGCAGCAGCGCCTCTTCAACCTCAGGAGGCTGAAGAAATTCGGCTTGTCACCAAAAGCACTCACAAACTTCTACAGATGCACAATCGAGAGCATCCTGTCGGGCTGTATCACAGCCTGGTACGGCAACTGCTCCGCCCACAACCGTAAGGCTCTCCAGAGGGTAGTGAGGTCTGCAGAACGCATCACCGGGGGCAAACTACCTGCCCTCCAGGACAGCCTTACAACCACCTCGATGTCACAGGAAGGCCATAAAGATCATGAGGAACAGCAAACCCAGCCAATGCTGTTACGCTATCATCCAGAAGGCGAGGTAGTACGGTGCATCAAAGCAGGGACGAGAGACTGAAAAAGCTTCTATCTCAAGGCTATCAGGACTGTTTAAACAGCACACTAACATTTAGCGGCCGCTTGCGCCAAATACTGAAACTCCAGTCCACTTTTATAATGGGAATTGTATGGAAATTATGTAAAAATGTACCACTAGCCACTTTAAACAATGCACTTAATATAATGTTTTACATACCTACATTACTCATTCATATGTATATGTATATACTGTACTCTATATCATCTACTGCCATTTTGCCATCTTTTGTAATACATGTAACCTCACTAGCCACTTTAAAAACTATGCAACTTTATGTTTACATACCGCACAGTACTCAATCCTCATTATGTATATATGTACTCTCTACCACCATCTACTGCATCTTGCCTATGCCGTTCTGTACCATCACTCATTCATATATCTTTATGTACATATTCTTTATCCCTTTACACTTGTGTGTATAAGGTAGTAGTTGTGGAATTGTTAGGTTAGATTACTTGTTGGTTATTACTGCATTGTCGGAACTAGAAGCATAAGCATTTCGCTACACTCGCATTAACATCTGCTAACCATGTGTATGTGACAAATAAAATTTGATTTGATTTTGATTTGATTAGGGTTGGCATTCTAGTTGGCCTGGTATGGTTCCCAATCAGAGGCAGCTGTCTATCGTTGTCTCTGATTGGGGATCATATTTAGGCAGCCTTTTCCCACCTGTTTGTGGGATCTTGTTTTTGTGTAGTGCCTTGTGAGCACTCCATTACTTCACGTTTCGTTTGTTTCTGTATTTGTTTTGGTGAGTTTCATTTATTAAAACATGTGGAACTCTACGCACGCTGCGCCTTGGTCCACTCATTTCAACGATTGTGACAGGTCATTGTTTTCAGGCTGGTTGTATTGGTGCTAGCTACCCCAGAAGTTGACGTCGAACAAATTATGCTTTATTACCAACACGGTATTGTAAACACATCCTTCGTGGCCAGTGTTTGCTTGTTTGCAGACTTTTTTTGTACAGCTTTGAAAGTGCTACTGTATCGCTTTCGACACAAAAAGACCAAAACGGCATCCCAAAGTATGTTTGTCGTGAAGCTAATAGCAGTAACACTATTACTGTGTAACTCCGGTAACATCTGAAAAATAGTGCACTTGGTAGTGTGTACCGGTGCTCGACCAGTCGGCGAAAGCCAACATCACCCACGACTGAGAACGGTTGATTGTCAATGGCAATGAATTCCATTGTCTTGGCTTTAATGGATTTCACCTTTTGAATTGTCTCACTGAACATTTCTTACTCTTTCAAATAACTGCTCAATCCACACAGCAGACATTGTGTGGGCTAGGTTAAGAATACTGTGTTGCGCAAAATTTTACGTGCCGTTATTATGTCATGTACCTACGTTATATAGGTATGCACGGCAGCTTTGACATCGGTTTTTAACGTCGCCGTTAAACTAGACATCGGGCCGATACCAATGTTGCCATTTTTAACTAATATCGTCCGATTCAGATATGTTCACCAATATATCGTGCATCCCTAATTATTAATCATTATTTATAACCTTGTTAAAGTCTTGACTATATTTCCTATTCATTTTACAACCCATTTCATGTATGTTTTCATGGAAAACAAGGACATTTCTAAGTAACCCCAAACTTTTGAACGGTTAGTATACCAGTCAAAACTTTGGACAGCGTCGCTGCACAGCTATTTTCAGGTCTCTCCAGAGATGTTAGATCGGGTTCAACTTAAAACTTCTTCTAACTAGGGGGCGCAATTTTAACATTTGGCAAAATATGCATACCCATTTTAAACTGCCTATTTCTCAGCCCCCGAAACTAGAATATGCATATAATAGTCAGATTAGGATAGAAAACACTCTGAAGTTTCCAAAACTGTAAGAATTTTGTCTGTGAGTTAAAACCTTTCATGAGCCTCTACCCCGGGTCCGGGATCACCCCCCACCCCCCCACACACTGATTAGCATAGCTAGCATAGCTTCACAAGTAGATAGTAGCATCTAAATATCATTAAATCACAA
>NC_036858.1:24114612-24133152 GCF_002910315.2 Salvelinus sp. IW2-2015
TTGTCGTGCACTTTGAGCTTTGGGCACGTTTCGGGGTCTCGGTCGATGTTAGTGGACATTTCGAAGGACAGAGGACATCTATCGACCAAAAGAAGATTGACGCCAAGAAGGATACATTGCCCAGAATCTGATGGAAAATCACCTCATAGTAAGAAATAATTTAATATGATAATCGTTGTTCTGTCAATATTTTAAACGCATGTTCCGCCATTTGTTTGTTATCGCTTCACTTGGCGAACCCTGTATTGCACAGTAAGGATAATTTTAAATGTGAATCAGCGGTTGCATTAAGAACTATTGTCTTTCGATTCCTGTCAACCCTGTATTTTTAGTCAAGTATATGATTAGCTTCGATTAAACAGATCACTCTGAAGATGACGTCCGACATTTGAGGCTTGATTTGCTACTATTTTCATTGTATAACCACGGTTTTGTATGCTAAATATGCACATTTTCGAACAACTCTATATGTATGTTGTCAAATGATGTTACAGGTGTCATCGGAAGATTCTGAGAAGGTTAGTGAAAAAATTAATATATTTTGGCGATGATTAGGTTATAGCTCTCTTTGCTTGAATCGATGCTCTGGTAACGTTTGCACATGTGGTATGCTAACTTATCGATTTATTGTGTTTTTCCGTGTAAAACGCTTAGAAAATCTGAATATTGTCTGAATTCACAAGAACTGTGTCTTTCCATTGCTATGCTTTGTCTATTTTTTTGAATGTTTTATGATGAGTAAATTGGCATACACGTTGCTCTCTGTAGTAATCCTAGTCGAGTTGTGATGGTGGGTGCAATTGTAAACTGTAGAAATTCCTCAAAATCGCACTAAACGGATATAAATTGCTATAAAACGGTTCAAATTAACTACATTATGATGTTTTTAACAACTATAACGAGTAAAAACATGACCGGAGAAAATATTACTGGCTAAACAACCATTTGGAAGGAGGCAAGTCCGATGTCCATCTTGCGTAAGACGCGCGAAGGAAAAGAACGGTACTTCCACGTTTTGTTGTTTTATAGTGGCTCTGATTGCGCAATCMAATCCATTCAAAACGTCATGACGTACTGACACCCAGAGGAAGACGTAGGCAGTGTCGGTTTCTCCATAGCATTTACAGGCACCTTAAAACCGACCCCAGATCAGGGGTCAAAATTTCTGAAATCTGACTCCCTGTCAGGAAAAGTGCTGTAGAAGTAGTTCTGTACTACTCAGAGACAAAATTCCAACGGCTATAGAAACTAGAAAGTGTTTTCTATCCAATAATAACAATAATATGCATATTGTACGATCAAGAATTGAGCACGAGGCAGTTTAATTTGGAGACCAAAAAATGCTAATGCGGAACAGCACCCCCTATAGTTGCAAGAAGTTAAACAGAACTGATATTGCAGGTGAAAACCTGAGAAATTGTCAAACAGGAAGTGGCACTCATTTTGAGAGCTCTGTGTTCCAATGCCTTCCTATCGCATATGTGAAGTCTCATCAATAAGACCTCTTTTTCTATGTCTTCCCTAAGGTGTCAACAGCCTTTAGACGTAGTTTCAGGCCTTTATTTTGAAGGATGAGCCTGCAAGAGCACATTGGGTAAGTGGACAGGTGGGGGCTCTCCGGGTGATTTTTGAGCAATTCTGAAAGGTAGCCATTGTCTCTCTCGCTCCTAGTGAAAAGCCAACTGTCCCGGTTGATTTATTATAGAATAGATATGTGAAAAACACCCTGAAGTTGGATCAAAAACAACATTTGACATGTTTATGTGGACATTATGGATATAATTTGGATTTTTTTCCGCCGTTGTGGCGAACGCTTTTTCCGGTGGATTCCTTGTGATGATGCATCAAACAAACGGAGGTATTTGGATATAAAACATATCTTTATGGAACAAAAGGAACATTTGCTGTCTAACTGGGAGTCTCGTGAGTGAAACCAACCGAAGATCATCAAAGGTAAACGATTAATTTTATTGCTTTGCTGCTTTTTGTTACCGAGTTACCTGGCGCTAGCTGTTCGTATTGTTTTTTAGAGTGATCGATACATTTACACAAATGCAAGTTTTGCTTTCGCTGGAAAGCATAATTTCAAAATCTGAGACGACAGATGGATTAACAAAAGGCTAAGCTGTGTTTTGCAATATTGCACTTGTGATTTCATGAAATTATATTTTATGATTACCCTCTGGCGCTAGGCTACGCTATGCTAGTCAGGGTTTTTAATGACAAAAATCCCGGATCCGGGATGGGGATTTCAGAAAGGTTTTAAGGACATTCAGACACTTGTCCCGAACCCAGGCCTGGGTTGTCTTGGCTGTGTGCTCATGGTCGCTGTCTTCTTGGAAGGTTAATCTTCGCCCCAGTCTGAGGTCCTGAGTGCTCCGGAGCAGGTTTTCATCAAGGATCTCTCTGTACTTTGCTCCGTTCATCTTTCCCTCGATCCTGACTAGTCTCACAGTCCCTGCCGCTGAAAAACATCCCCATAGCATGATGCTGCCACCACCATGCTTCACCGTAGGGATGGTGCCAGGTTTCCTCCAGATGTGACGCTTGGCATTTACGCCAAAGAGTTCAATCTTGGTTTCATCAGACCAGAGAATCTTGTTTCTCATGGTCACAGTTTTTAGCTGCCTTTTGGCAAACTCCAAACGGGCTGTCATGTGCCTTTTACTGAGGAGTGGCTTCCACTCTACCATAAAGGCCTGATTGGAGGAGTGCTGATGAGATGTTTGTCCTTCTGGAAGGTTCTCCCATCTCCACAGGGTGTTGCCATCCTGTTAGAAGGAAACAGATTATTTTATTACAGTGGTTAAGATGGATTTTCATTGTGTTCCATGGTGTTTATCCTCCCTAGTAGAGCTTTCTGGTACTTAAAAAGACTGTACGAAAACAGGAAGTAGAGAATTCGTTCTGCACGTTATGTTTCTACGTTCATCAGCCAACAAAGCCTCTGATCCTAGGGAAGACCAGCAGTCTACGATGCAACAACCAGTGTCAAGTGTTCGGCAGAGAGATGGAGGAGCCTCTTCAACACATTGGGACCAAGTCTCAGTCTACAAGATCAAGGTCATCAAAACAGGCAAACAGATCCACAACGGCGAGTTCTGCAGCCATCAAAGCACGTGCCAAGGCGGACACAGCACGTGCTCAAGTCTCCTATGCTGAGAAGGAAGTTTCTGTGATGAAACAAAAGGCAGAAATAGAGGCCAGCTATTTGAAGCAAAAAGCTGACCTCGAAGCAAGTTTATATGTTCTCCAAGTTGAAAGAACAGCTGCTGCTGCATTGGCTGAAGCTGCAGCCTTTGAAGAAGCTATAGGAACAGAACGCAGAGAGCTTCGCAAAGAACTAGACACAGGGACACAGCCCTTAAGTCCAGTCCAACGTACATGTGAGTATGTGCAACAACATGCTAGGCCCTACTTGGCTGAACTTCCATTTGAAGTAAAGACACAAGAGCTTAGTGTTAACCCAGCTACATGCCAAAATCCAGAAAGTAGCAAACAGAGTATGAGCAGTGACTCTCCGTTCAAAAGAAAGGAACAGCAGCATGGTGGAAATGGAAAACAAGCCCACTTCCAGTCACACACACAAAGCTTCCCTGAGTCACAAGTGGCACCAGACCTCATCAAGTACCTCCTACACCATGAGATGGTGAGTTCCGGACTCCTGAAGTTTGATGATTGCCCTGAAAATTATTGGGCATGGAAAGCATCCTTTCTCAATGCGACCAGAGACTTTAATTTATCAGCCAGGGAAGAGTTAGATCTAATTACCAAGTGGCTAGAGGCAGAGTTGTCTAAGCAAGCAAAGAGAATTAGATCTGTCCATATTTTCAATGCAACAGCAGGGCTTAACATGGTCTGGCAACGACTAGAAGAGTGCTATGGTACACCCGAAGTGATTGAGAATGCACTGTCGAAGAAAATTGATGATTTTCCAAAACTGGCTAACAAAGACAATCAAACTAAGAGAACTAGGTGACTTTCTTCTCGAACTGGAGTGTGCAAAAGTAGAAGGGTACCTTCCAGGCCTCACTTATCTGGACACATCTCGGGGCAAAAACTCTATCGTAGAGGAACTTTCATTCAGTTTACAAGAAAAATGGATAACACAGGGATCCAAATACAAGAAGGACTATTGTGTAGCATTCCCACCATTCTCGTTCTTCTCGAGATTCATCAGGAACCAGGTGAAAACTAGAAACGACCCCACTTTCACCCTCTACACCTCAACTACCCAGGTGTCTACAAAAAGTGAGAAACCTGCCAGGTACAGCAGCAAGACACCTGTAACTYTATACAAAACAGGTGTGTCATCTGAGCCCTCAGACCACCAAACCCAGTAAGACAAAGGTTGAAAGCCCTGACCATCACTGCCCAATACATAACAAGCCTCATCCTCTTAAAGTGTTGTGGGTTTAGATACAAAACTCTAGATGAGCGCAAATCATATCTCAAAGAGAATGGCATTTGTTTTCGATGTTGTGGGTCAACTCAGCACAGAGCTAAAGACTGTAAGGTGTCAATCACGTGCTCTGAGTGTGACAGCGACAGACATCTTGATGCTCTGKATCCAGGCCCAGCCCCTTCAAATACAGACACCGCTACAGCAGAGGAAGAGCATGGCGGGGAGCAAGGTGACGATGCTCTTATATCTGTCACCTCAAAGTGTACCGAGATCTGTGGTGAGGCAGTCAATCCAAGATCATGTTCAAAAATATGCCTAGTCAAAGCTTATCCAGCTGGGAAAAGAGAGAAAGCTGTTATGGGGTAACAGAGACTTCAGGCAGGAGAGCCGTCAACTTCATGGTGGAGTCTACAGATGGACACATGCAGCTCACTCTCCCTACTCTGATAGTGTGATATGATGCCAGACGATAGGATGGAGATTCCCTCCCCCGACATTGCGTAACATCATCCCCCTCTGCAACCAGTGATGGACAAAATTCCAGCTGTGGACCCAGACGCTCCCATCCTCCTGCTCTTAGGACGAGACATCTTAAGGGTACACAAGGTACGAGAACAAATCAATGGACCCCACGACACTCCTTATGCACAGCGACTCGACCTCGGGTGGGTCATCTTGGGTGAGGTCTGTCTGGGAACGGCTCATCGACCAGCCAGTGTTAATGTGTTCAGGACAAACATACTTCAAAATGGTCGCACATCCTATCTGAGCCCTTGCCCTGACATCATCCAGGTGAAAGAGAACTACAACAGCGTAGCTCAGAAACACATCTCTCCCTCTACAGTGCACTCGAGAGATCCAAGCACAACTGTGYACACAGACAGCCTGGGATGTTCCGTGTTCGACAAAACACAAGACGATGATAAACCAGCACCATCAGTGGAGGACAAWGCCTTCTTGGACATTATGGACGAACAGGTTTTCCAGGATGATGGAAACAACTGGGTGGCTCCACTACCCTTTCACCCCACTAGACGTCACCCACCTAATAACAGGGAGCAGGCCATGAACTGTCTCACATCACTTCGCAGGACTTTAGACAAAAAGCCTGACATGAAGCGTAATTTTATTGACTTCATGCAAAAGATGCTGGATAACGACCAAGCCGAACCTTCTCCGCCACTAGAGGGAGACAAAGAACGCTGGTATCTGCCCATATTTGGTGTTTACCATCATCAAAAGCCTGAACAAATAAGAGTGGTGTTTGAATCCAGGGCTAAGTGTCAAGGTGTGTCAATTAACGACGTCCTGCTCAATGGTCCAGACTTAAACAACACACTCTTGGGCGTCCTGATGCGCTTCCGCAAGGATTGCATTGCACTAATGGCAGATGTGGAACAAATGTTTTACTGTTTTGGTGTACGTGAGGATCACAGAGATTACTTAAGGTTTCTCTGGTATGAAGACAACAACCCAGATAGAAACATAACTGAGTACAGGATGAAAGTCCATGTATTTGGGAACAGACCTTCACCAGCCGTAGGCATCTACTGCATGAGACGAGCAGCTCTACAGGGTGAGAAGGCACACGGGTCAGAACCCAAGCAATATGTAGTGAGGAACTTCTACGTCGATGATGGGCTGACATCAGTAGCTACTACAGAAGAAGCTATCAACATTCTAAGAAAAATACAAGCAATGTTAGCGGAGTCCAACATGAAACTACACAAGATTGCATCCAATAGCAAAACAGTTATGGAAGCCTTTCCTATGGAGGACCYTGCTAAAGACTTAAAAGATCTGGACCTCGGAGTGGATCCTCTCCCCTTTCAACGGAGCGTGGGACTTTCCTGGAACCTGGAAACAGACATCTTCTCATTTCAGGTGTCCCACAATGAGAAGTCTTTTACGCGGAGAGGCATCCTGTCCACAGTGAATAGTCTTTATGACCCCCTTGGTCGTGGCTCCAATAACAATGCAAGGTAAAGCCTTAATCAGAGAACTCTCTTCTGATCAGAGTGAGTGGGATGCCCCCCTACCCACAGCAAAGAGGAATGGAAAATGTGGAAGGAATCTTTGGAGTTGGAACATATGTATATTCAGCAGACCTACATCCCAGTCTCCTTGTCTACCACTCAAAGAAGAGAGCTGCACATCTTCTCAGATGCCTCTACAGTAGCCATAGGAGCGGTAGCCTACCTGAGAGTTATTGACTCGGAAGGTCAATGCCATGTTGGATTTGTCATGGGGAAATCAAAATTGGCCCCTCGACCGGCCCAGACTATCCCACGCCTAGAACTGTGTGCGGCTGTGCTAGCTGTTGAGATGTGTGTCTTGGCACAATTGTGGCACAATTTCATTATACCAGGTGGGGAGTGTTCTGCCATCCTGTTAGAAGGGTACAGATTATTTTATTACAGTGGTTAAGATCGATTTTCATTGTGTTCCATGGTGTTTATCGTCCCCTAGTGGAGCTTTCTGGTACGCAGAAAGACTGTACGAAAACAGGAAGTAGAGAATTTGTTCTGCAGGCATAGAAGCAACTAAAAACAATATTTTCCGAATGCACTGTATATTTCCTAACAACAAACCATGGGTGACCAAAGAATTGAAAGTGGTGCTTAACAAGATGAAACAACTGTTTGCCTCCGGGAATCCACTCAAAAGAAAAGAGGTACAGAGAAAGGTGAACAAAGAGATAAAAAAGGTGATGCCAGTTCAAGGATAGGGTGAAACAGATAATGGAGACTCTCGGTCTGCCTGTTTGGGCATTAAGAATATGGTAAACACCCCTTCAAAAGGTCCCTGCCTGGACGAGAGATTGTGCTTCTGTAGCCAATGAACTAAACAAGTTCTTCACCCGCTTTGAAACAGGGGGCGCCCCRGCTCCCCTGGCCTGRCTGGCGGAGGATGGCATGGCAACCGAGAGCGCGCTTGACATCAATGAGGAAGTCATAAAAGTGTTCAAAAGCACTGGAGCACGAAAGAGTCCAGGGCCTGATAACATAAATGGTCATGTCTTGAAACACACTGTTCCACCCAGCTGAGCGGTGTCTTCTGCTCTTTCTTTCAGCGATCCCTGGATACATTGGAAAATCCATCTCTATGGTAAAATCTATCGTTGTACCTGTCCCAAAAACCTCTCATCCATCTGCATCAAATTATTACAGACCTGTTGCGCTTACCTCTCTCTTGATTAAATCTTGAAAAGATCATCAAGGCATATATAAATCAACACCACCAGACACCGCCGTGACCCCTCCAATTTGCATACCGGTCAGAGAGAGGGACGATGATGCCATCCTCTCGCTCTTACATCTGGTGTACATGCATTTGGAGTGAAGTAAAACCCATGTGCATATCATGTTCGCAGATTTCTCATCAGCATTCAACACAATCAATCCGTTGGTCCTCCCAGACAGACAGAGGAGACTTCGGACTTGATGCTATGCTTATCACATGGATCACCAACTTCCTAACTGATAGGTCTCAGTAGGTACGAGTTGGCAACACACTCTCTGAGGTGTGCACTACTTCAGTTGGAACCCCACAGGGCAGTGTTCTTTCACCAGTACGATACATACTGTATCCAGACAGCTGCCAGAGCCAGTTCCCAGGGCCCCACCTGATCAAATATGCTGACGATACTGCTTTGGTCAGTCTTCTCGAAGGGGATGAGACAGAGCACAGAACGTCTCTGAATGATTTTACTCTCTGGTGTGAGTCATCCCATCTAATATTGAATACATCAAAAAACGAAGGACATGGTGATAGTAGGAACACTACCATGCACACACCATCACTGATAAAAGGTGAGCCCATTGAAATAGTGGAGTACAAATACTTTGGGCTAGTCATTGACAACAAGCTGTCCTGGGATTGGTGTACTGACACTATTTTTAAGGAAGGTCAACAGAGAATGTATTTCCTACAGAAACTTCACTTTTTTAATGTTGATCTAACCATCAAGGTTCTCTTTTATAAATCATTAATTGAGAGCATTCTGTCCTACTGCTTGACCTGCTGGTTTGGGAATATCAAGGTTGCACAGAAAAATAGGTTGGGCAAGATAGTCAGGACTTGCGGAAAAATCATGGGGCAGCAACAGCAAGAACAGTCATCTCTACCTGAGTAGAGCCACTCCACCCTGAATTCCAGCTCCTTCCCTCTGGTCGCAGGTACAGACTACCTAAGGTAAAAAAAAAATAGGGCTAAGTACTCTTATTTCGAATGCCATTCTGCAACTTAAAATGTTGGACTAATTGCACTTAGCACTTTGCCTATGAAACTGCACACACAAGACTATTTGTTTGTAAATATCCTTTGCTATTTATTTGATATTTTTGATGTGATATGTTTTAAGACTGCTGCAAGATGAATTGCCTCTCTGAGGACATTAAAAGTTTTCTGAATCGTACAGTGGACACAAGCCTATAGGTCTATGCATGCAATGCTCTGATGCATTTAGTGCTCAAATCTCAGACAGCTGAACCATGAGGTTCAATTGTTGTTTTAGGAAAGTAAAAATGTTATATAAAGTGTTGCATATGTTACAGATTTAAACACAAGGAATAGTGTTTTGTAATTTGTTATAGGCCGTTTTTAAGGACAAGTAAATGTGGCTCATTTGGCCAATATACCTTGCTTATTGATGGCGCTGGCTGCGTCAAGTCAAATCTGAATGCATATGGACGTCCGGTAAATTAAAATATTCCCGATTACGTTGTCGAGCACCAAATATGGAAACCCTGAAATGTGCATATTGTTTTTATGCAGATTTGATCATGTTCACATTCAAATCTGTCACTAATTGGAAGGAAACCTACAGGCACCCTAAAGTTCAGTGGCACTTTGATTATGTCTGCACATAATGGTTCACCAGCAGCCCCAAGCATCTAAAGAATAAGCTACAGACTAAGGTTGAATATTTTCCTTGTGTTTTACAAACGTTCCATCCAGAGAATAATCACTTGTCTCCCGGGTAACCCGGTATTTCGAAATGTACACCATGTATACAAAAGTATTGGACACCCTTTCAAATTAGTGGATTCAGCTATTTCAACCACATCGGTTGCTGACAGGTGTATAAAATTGAGCACACAGCCATGCAATCTCCATAGACAAACATTGGCAGTAGAACATTGGCCTTACTGAAGAGCTCAGTGAATTTCAACGTGGCACTGTCATCGGATGCCACCTTTTCAGTTCGTCAAATTTTGGCCCGGCTAGAGCTGCCCCCGTCAAATGTAAGTGCTTTTGTTTTGAAGTGGAAACGTCTAGGAGCAACAGCTCAGCCGCGAAGTGGTAGGACACACAAGTGCACAGAATGGGACCGCCGAGTGCTGAAGCGCGTAAAAATAGTCTGTCCTCGGATGCAACACTCCCTACCGAGTTCCAAACTGCTTCTGGAAGCAACGTAGCGCAATAGCTGTTTGTCGGAGTTTCATAAAATGGGTTTCCATGACTGAGCAGCCACACACAAGACTAAGATTACAAAGCGCAATGCCTAGCGTCGACTTGAGTGGTGTAAAGCTCGCCACCATTGGAATCTGGAGCAGCGGAAACGCGTTCTCTGGAGGGATTTCACCATCTGGCAGTCCGATGGACGAATCTGGGTTTGGCAGAATAATGGTCTGGGGCTGTTCTTTGTGGTTTGGGCTAGGCCCCTTAGTTCCAATGAAAGGAAATCTTCATGCTACAGAATAAAATGACATTCTAGACGATTCTGTGCTTCCAACTTTGTGGCAACAGTTTGGGGAAGGCCCTTTCCTGTTTCAGCAATGCCCCCATGCACAAAGGGAGTTCCATACAAAAATGGTTTGTCAAGATCGGTGTAGAAGAACGTGACTGTCCTGCACAGAGCCCTGTCCTCAACTCCATCACGCATCTTTGGGATAAATTGGAAAGCAGACTGCGAGCCAGGCCTAATCGCCCAAAATCAGTACCCAACCTCACTAATGCTCTTACGGCTGAATGGAAGCAAGTCGCCGCAGAAAATGTTCCGACTAGCATGTGTCCACTTACTAATGGTCATGGAGTGTACAGTTGAAGTTGGAAGTTTACATACACCTTAGCCAAATACATTTAAACTCAGTTTTTCACAATTGCTGACATTTAATCCTAGTACAAATTCCCTGTCTTAGGTCAGCTAGGATCACCACTTTATTTTAAGAATGTGAAATGTCAGAATAATAGTACAGTGATTTATTTCAGCTTTTATTTCTTTCATCACATTCCCAGTGGGTCAGACGTTTACATACACTCAATTAGTATTTGGTAGCATTCCCTTTAAATTGTTTAACTTGGGTCAAACGTTTCGGGTAGCCTTCCTCAAGCTTCCCACAATAAGTTGGGTGAACTTTGGCCCATTCCTCCTGACAGAGCTGGTGTAACTGAGTCAGGTTTGTAGGCCTCCTTGCTCGCACATGCTTTTTCAGTTCTGCCCATATATTTTCTATAGGGTTGAGGTCAGGGCTTTTTGATGGCGATTCCAATACCTTGACTTGTTGTCCTTCAGCCATTTTGCCACAACTTTGGAAGTATGCTTGGGGTCATTGTCCATTTGGAAGACCCATTTACAACCAAGCATTAACTTCCTGACTGATGTCTTGAGATGTTGCTTCAATATATCCACATAATTTCTTCCTCATAATGCCATCTATTTTGTGAAGTGCACCAGTCCCTCCTGCAGCAGAGCACCCCCACAGCATGATGCTGCCACCCCGTGCTTCACGGTTGGGATGGTGTTCTTCAGCTTGCAAGCCTCCCCCTTTTTCCTCCAAACAGAAGGATGGTCATTATGGCCAAACAGTTCTATTTTTGTTTCATCAGACCAGAGGACATTTCTCCAAAAAGTACGATCTTTGTCCCCATGTGCAGTTGCAAACCATAGTCTGGATTTTTTTATGGCGGTTTTGGAGCAGTGGCTTCTTCCTTGCTGAGCACCCTCGTTTTACTGTGGGTATAGATACTTTTTTACCTGTTTCCTCCAGCATCTTCACAAGGTCCTTTGCTGTTGTTCTGGGATTGATTTGCACTTCACACCAAAGTACTTTCATCTCTGGGAGACAGAGATGGACCAGCAAAGGGCCTTGTGAAGATGCTGGAGTGGCAAGTAACCTAGTGGTTACAGGGTTGAACTAGTGTAACAGTATAACTTTAGACCGTCCCCTCGCCCCGACACGGGCGCGAACCAGGGACCTTCTGCTCACATCAACAACAGTCACCCACGAAGCGTCGTTACCCATCGCTCCACAAAAGCCGCGGCCCTTGCAGAGCAAGGTGCAACACTACTTCTAGGTTTCAGAGCAAGTGACGTAACTGATTGAAACGCTACTAGCGCGTACCCGCTAACTAGCTAGCCATTTCACATCCGTTACACTCACCCCCTTTCACTCCTCCTTTTCCGCAGCAACCAGTGATCCGGGTCAAAGCATCAATGAACAGTATAACTTACGGCGTCCCTCGCCCCGACACGGGCGCGAACCAGGGACCCTCTGCACCATCAACAACGGTCGCCCACGAAGCATCGTTACCCATCGCTCCACAAAGCCACGGCCCTTGCAGAGCAAGGTGCAACACTACTTCTAGGTTTCAGAGCAAGTGACGTACTGATTGAAACGCTACTAGCGCGTACCCGCTAACTAGCTAGCCATTTCACATCCGTTACACTAGTAACCGAAATGTTGCAAGATTGAATCCCTGAGCTGACAAGGTAAAAATCTGTCATTCTGCCCCTGAACAAGGCAGTTAACCCACTGTTCCTAGGCCATCATTGAAAATAAGAATTTGTTCTTAACTGACTTGCCTAGTTAAATAAAGGTACAAAAATAACAAAACAGAACGTGTCTCCTTCCTGAGCGGTATGACGGCTGCGTGGTCCCATGGTGTTTATACTTGCGCACTATTGTTTGTACAGATGAACCAGACTTGTGGAGGTCCACAATTTCTTTCTGAGGTATTGGCTGATTTCTTTTCATTTTCCCATGATGTCAAGCAAAGAGGCACTGAGTTTGAAGGTAGGCCTTGAAATACATCTACAGGTACACCTCCAATTGACTCAAATGATGATGAAATCAGAAGCTTCTAAAGCCATGACATCATTTTCTGGAATTTTCCAAGCTGTTTAAAGGCACAGTCAACTTAGTGTATGTAAACTTCTGACCCACTGGAATTGTGATACAGGGAGTTATAAGTGAAATAATCTGTCTGTAAACAATTGTTGGAAAAATGTATTGTGTTAGGCACAAAGTCCTAACCGACTTGCCAAAACAATAGTTTGTTAACAAGAAATTTGTGGAGTGGTTGAAAAACGAGTTTTAATGACTCCAACCTAAGTGTATGTAAACTTCTGACTTCAACTGTATCTAATGAAGGTAGTTTACAATATACAGTATATGGCAATATAATGCCACCAAAAGGCGTCAGATTTTAACAGGTTAACAACGATTCTCTCTTTCTCTCCGCTTGCAGGCTACTATACACACAGGAGACAAAGACTTAAACTCAAAGATCTGCTAGCTGTACAGATTAACATCTCACCTATATTTTTGTTTCCTTAGCCAGATCAGTGAGTAGAGTTGAGATTCGCCTAGACGTAGCCGGGCTCATCATGAATGAGCTAAACGGCTTTGGAGAGGAGTACTATAGGCACTGCAGTGGGGGTAAGTGTGTGTGTGCTGATATAGAACTCTAACAACTCAGAGGAGAGTAGAGAACTGCACAGTCAGCAGAGCGTGACATAGATTGGAGGGAGAGAGAGGGGACTGTGTGTGTGAGAGAGAAAGAGTACTTTTAAGTACCCCACTTGCCAGTTACCTGCAGTGAACCCTCTCTTCTTCTCCTCCTCTCCAARCGCTCTCTTCCAGCTGTGGCGCCTGCTGGTCGGCCCAGCTTTTATCACTGATATCATTATTCTGGTAATAATAACACTGAGTCTGCGTCCCAAATGTCACCCTTTTCCCTACGTAGTGCAATACTTATTACCAGGGCCCCAGGGCAGGGTGCCATTTGGGACGCAACCCTGAGTCCTCAATAATGACAGTGTCAGCTCTCAGACCACAGTGGAGCCAGTTGAGCCAGCACGCAAACTGACCTGGGGTCAGGGACCGCTCTGTGTCTGGAGCCAATCCCAGAGGTTTCAACATACTGCACGATCAGACTCGGATCAGTTCGGTTCACACACGGTTCATCCGAGCACACACGCATCCAAAACAGCTTGTAAAATTAAAAAAAGTAGGACCAATGTAGAGGGCTGCATTACCACGGGATATCCATGTGATCTGCGAGTCCCGACAGAGGTTACGGTGTGGTCAGCATTTTTCATGCTGCAGGTGGGAGCAGGTGGTGAGACAGAAAACTTTGGGATTATTTGGAAACTAAATCTTTCTGCTTTGTATGCGTTAGCTTACTACTACTTGTATTAAAAGCACTTCTTTCTCGCATTATTCACACACTCAGCATTCGCAACTTCAAGTTCATTAGCCTACCTCTCCTAGTTGTAAATGCGAGATCAAGTGGCCTATATGTTTGGACTGCAAATGGTCCCGCTCCTAAAAGGTAGGCTTCATCCTATATGCAAAACCTAAAGAGAAAGTGCAAGTGTCCGCTATCATAATTTTTGCTCCTTCAAGTTCAGTAGCCTTTGGCCTACCTCTCCTCTTGGGCATGCGAGATCAGGTGCGTGTGCATGTGGTCTCAATTAAATAGAGTGGTCTATACGCATGGGTGGAGAAGTACGGGGCAGGTATCTTTCCAAGGAAATGAACTTCCTAAATATGATTAGGCTACAGTTTACTAGATTGCCTGGAAATAAATATTGATCACCCATATCTCCGTCTGAAAATCATCCCGCTCCTAAAAGGTAGCCTATATGCAAAACGTAGCTCAGCTCTAGAGAAAGTGCAAGTGTTCGCTCTTTCTCCAACTCTGCTTGCTTCAAACAATGTCTATCCTATTGGCTTATGTAGCCAAGTAATACCAATAGCCTAATATAATGAGCCAAGTGGAAAGCTCTGGTAATTTAACACATTTCTTATGTTATTTTTGCGCATTTTAATATTGCCTATAGGGCGCAAAATAGCTGGGGGCCTGAGTGAAAAAGTTTGGGAACCCTGGTCTAAGGGATGATATGGATGAGTGGGATGACAGTTTTCAGTGTGTGGTCTACAACATTGTCAAATGTGAATTGGAAATGTGCTTTGTTATGTTTATGATATTCCCAACCCCAACCAGTTGTAGTGGTTAAGTGCCTTGCTCACGGGCACAACGGAAGTAGATGGCACCTGAGATTCTGATGAAAGCAACCCTCCGGTTGCCGGCTCACTCCAGCCATATTTCCCCCCGGGATCCGAATCAACAACCCTCCAATTACTGTCCAACTTCTCTAATCTTGAGGTCATTGCCGACCCCATGAAAGACTGATAGGTCAGTGTGCTGATTGCTGTAGGGTATTGTTCCTAGTGTACAGTAGGTTGCCGTGTTCATTACCTGCGTCAGGTTCCTGGTTGAAGCGGGCGTAGTGGGTCTGCTCCAGGCTTGGGATGCAGCTCTCTATGGGCACAAAGACATACGTCTCTGGGCACAGGAGGTCTGAAGGCTGGTACTGCCCCTGGAGAGAGAGGGAGGGGGTTGTTATTTTACCATATATAACATAATACTGCAGCAAATTCAGGGGGTGGTCCTACTGGGACTCAAACCCTGGTCCAGCCAATGTCAATCTTAGCCATTACGCCAAGAGATCCAAACCAACATAATACTGTGGCGTATTCGGGAGGTGGTCCCGACCAGGACTGGAACCCGGGTGCAGCAAACATCAACCCAACACCTCATTTAATACGCTACTCCAAGAGGTTGACACAATATTTTGAGTAATACTTCGAGATCATGGGAAGTCCGATTTAAGAAGAAAAGGCTGAAGAGTCTGGTGTAGAGGAAAAGGCTGAAGAGAAAGAAAGAGAATCCAGCAGCAGATACTTGGCCTTTTATCAGAGGCCTGGAGTCAATCACAGGGCTCCAAAACAAACACAGATTACACTATAACAAGCAGGCGCCTCCAACAGGCCTTCTGCACCGTCTCACACAACACACACACACACACACACACACACACACACACACACACACACACACACACACACACACACACACACCACACACACACACAGTCACTTACATATGCTCTTACATACAACAGGTCACAACAAACACATGAACAAACACACACGCATGCTCAAACACACGGACACTGATAAACACACAAACAAAATATTATGCAATAAACAAGCAGGCGCCTACAAGAGAGCTTCTGCACCATCTCAAACATCATGCATACACACACATGTTCCCACAAATGTTCACACACACACCTCCCCCATACACACTTGGGTGAGGACGAGGGGCTCCCTCTCACAATAATAAAACCTATTTTGCTATACCATCACTGACTGTGACTTGTCTGTCAGTGGGCCTGCATGGAAACTATGCAGCCTGTTTTCACAAGCAGAATGCCATGAGAACAGACTTGTCTTATCACGGCTCGCAAAAAAATAAAAAATAATAATAATAATCTAAGAAGGGTGGAGCCATTGGGGTCCTGCCCTGGCGGCTGCTTGTCTATACGTGTAGTAACCTGTTATATTATGTTTACCAATAGATGGCAGTATTGACTCAAGACGGGGGTTTGCTTCCCGCTATCCGTAGCTATTTTCCTAGGTCTGCCTATTTAACTATGATTAAGAAAGCTTCAGGTAGTTTTAAGCCAGGTGCATAAGATAATGTAAAATCTAAGTTAAATTAAATTACTAAACCGTACGTAAGTCTCATGAGTGTAATTCTAAGAAGCCTTTAAGGATACTACATATTTGGCGATGAGGATAACTATGGAGAACTGCGTTGGATTTTTTTTGCCACGAAGTTAACGGAGAGTTTGGCGTGCGACGCGGGAGGTGAGACTCAAGTGAACGTTGGAAGATTCTGAAGGATTGATTCCCTGGATACGGGTAGGACAAATTATTGACTGTGTGAGGGGAGAAACAATCGAAAAGATGGCTTTGGCAACAATAGGCTCGCTACCACATTTGATCCTAAAAATCAGGAATGGGAGGAGTACTGTGAAATAATGGAACATTTCTTTGCTGCTATGAAATAACTGATGCCGCTAAACAGAAATCCATACTCATAAGCGTTGTCGGTGCACAGACGTACAGCTTAATGAGAAACCTGTTGAGCCCAGATAACCAGGAGAAAAGTCATTCATAGATTTAGTCGAGCTATTAAAAAATCACTTCAACCCCAAACCCAGTGAGATAGTACAAAGATTCAAGTTTGATTCACGCATGAGAAAACTTACCGAATCAGTGGGGAATATGTGGCTGAGTTGAGAAAACTAGCATTGGACTGTAACTATGGGAATACATTATGCGCAATGCTACGCGATCGGCTGGGTGTGGGATTAATGATGACAGGATACAAATACGATTGTTATCAGAGCCTAATCTCACGTTGAGAATGCACTCAAACTGGCCCAGGCCATGGAGTCCGCAAATGAAAATGCATGGATTTGCAGACAAGGGGCGCAACTGCGTGCCATACAGTAAAAGGAGCAAGCGCTGAGCGCGTAGAATTTCAAAGAACAGAAAGCCGTGTGCAGCAGCCAAAAGAGACTGTTATCGTTGCAAAGGCAAACACGCAGCGTTGATGTAAATTCAAACACGGAAAGTGTTATGCCTGTGGGATAATAGGCCACATTGTGAGGGCGTGCCGCAATAAAAAAAAGCCACGGGCTGCAGAAAAGAGGACGGACAGAAAACCGAATACCTCCAGACGCTCTAGCTACCGCTCTAATCAAGTGATAGAAAGTGAAAGTGAGTGCGCAACGCAGAGCAAGCATTCTCAATGTACAGTGTACAGGGGGCGAATATGAAGAAGGTGGAGCCTTTCATTGTGGAAATGGGAATAAATGGATTGAAGGTACCGTTTGAACTAGACACCGGATGTGTGTCACTCTGATGAACAGGTCCCAATTCTATAGGAAGTGGAAAACCGTTGAAGTGCCTAAACTGAGAGACACCCCCATTAACTAAAAACGTACACAGGGGAGAAGTATCACTGTGATTGGAGTTGCTGATGTTCAAGTGGAATATCATGGACAAAAGAAATCTGCCTCTCTTAGTAGTGGAAGGTACTGGCCAGCTACTAGGAAGAGGTGGTTGGAGGAAATAAATTGAACTGGGATGAAATCAAACATGTCACCACAGAGACATTGACACTACAGCAGGTGCTTTCAAAGCATGAGTGTGTTTTCAAAGAAGAGCTAGGGACATTAAAAGGGGTCCAAGCTACCATTCATGTTGCTGCTGATGCTACTCCCAGATTCTATAGGAAGATCAGTTCCATATGCCATGAAGCTAAAGTGGATATGGAAATTGACAGACTCTTAGCAGAGGATATAATTGCTACCTGTCAAGTTTCTCAGTGGGCAGCACCAGTTGTTCCCATACTAAAACCAGATGGTTCAATCAGATTATGCGGTGACTATAAGCTGACTGTAATAGAGTTTCTTCTCTGGAGCAGTACCCCATACCCAAAGTGGAGGATTTCTTTCAACGTTAACCGGAGGGCAACAGTTTACAAAACTGGACATGAGTCACGCATATCAGCAAGTGCTAATGGATAAAGCTTCACAGAAATCCTGACCATAAACACCCACAGAGGGATGTTTACCTAATAAACGCTTACCTTTCGGGTGTCTTCTGCACAGCATCTTCCAAAGAAACTATGGAGGGAATTCTGCAGGGGATACCCAAGGTAGCAGTTTACCTCGACGCATTCTTGTCACGGGAGTCACGAAGGAGGAACATCTCAGAAACTTAGGTGAAGTTTTGAGGAGGATGGAGGACGCCGGTCTCCGGCTGAAGAGAGCAAGTGTACACTGTTAGCTGATGAAGTGCAGTACCTGGGGTCACAAGGTGGTGCAAGGGGGTACACACTGTCAAAGCTAAAGTGAGGGCTTGTTGTGGAAGCTCCAGCTCCGACAAACGTTACAGAGCTGAAAGCCTATCTAGGCTTACTGAATTATTATAATCGCTTCCTCCCGAACCTCTCTCCCTCTTAGCTCCTCTACATCAACTGTTAAG